>NC_045958.1:4744984-5044984 GCF_010909765.2 Amblyraja radiata | reverse complement strand
CAAGGCTGCAGCTACATTGGCAGCTATGAAGCTGGACGTACCAATGGACAAAACCCTCAAGACAGTAGAATGGTCAACGGAGGAAACTATCCAACGACTTTATAACAAACCAGTTATTGAACCTGGAAGAATTGCAGAAACAATTTTAAGTTCTGCATATAATTCACCGCATAAATAGGGGCAATAATTGGAATTAATATTTTACAGTTGGGTTTCAATATCGTATTATGTTTAATGATGTTAACATCATTCTCCCCACAACCAAGGCAGTTGTGAAGCATGGACTCGTTCCACGGCATGAGGTCACAGAGCTTTGAAGTCTTCACGTAGTCACTCACGTGACTCCGAAGTAAAATAGTAAGATTAAATGAGAACTTACCAGTTTGAAGTTTGATCTGTATTTTATGAGGAGGAACGTTGAGGGAATACGTGCCCTCCGCTCCCACCCTCGATTAGTCATATCTTAAACTGGTATTTCTTTGATAATCTTACTATATTAGGTCATTATAGTGTTTCTGTGACCTCACACCGCTGCTTTGAAGGATGACACGCATGCGTCGTAAGCGGGTTCTTCACGTATTCCCTCAACGTTCCTCCTCATAAAATACAGATCAAACTTCAAACTGGTAAGTTCTCGTTTAATCATACTATTATCAATTACTTCTGCTTCTAGTATTTTTATTTTTTATAGAAAGAGAGAGAAAGAGAGGGTAGAAAGTTACAAATTAAAAAAAACAGAAAAACAGAGGAGGTGGAATGGGTTACCTGTAATACGTCAATGGAGATAGGTTCGTAGATTATAAAGTATAGCTTTTCATCTGATCCTGAGTTCAAGTTTCAGTTGGTTCCTCGTGCTGTGCCAATCTATCCCTTCAGATAGTTAATGAATGGAGCCCAGATTTTATCGAAAATATCTTGTTTGTCCATTAAGACAAGTCTAATTCTTTCTAAGTATAGGGTCTCCGACATTTCCGTAATCCACATATTAATTGTGGGGGTTGTAGGGCCTTTCCAAAATTTTAATATTAATTTTTTCCCGATTATTATACTGTAGTCGAGGAAATTTCTTTGGTTTGTTGTGAGTGTTAAACTTTGTTCTGATATTCCAAGTATTATTAATTTTGTGTTTGGGTCCAGTTTTGTATTAATAACTTCTGAAGTTATTTCAAAAATATCAGTCCAGAAATGTTTAAGTTTTATACAGTTTGCAAACGTATGTGTTAAATTAGCCTCTAGATGTAGACATTTATCACAAATAGGAGAGATTTGTGGGAAGATTCTATTTAGTTTTATTTTAGAGTAGTGTAATCTATGTAAGACCTTGAATTGTATTAAAGTATGTCTGGCATTTAATGAACATTGATGTATTTGTTGTAAACTTTCATCCCACATATCTTTCGTTATAGGGTGACCTATTTCATTTTCCCATTTGTATCTATATGGTTCGGTCGGTGGTACCTCGTTGTTTAGTAGGGTGTTATAAATATAAGCTATTAGTTTTTCAGTATTAGGATGCTTGTTCAAACATTCATCAAGAATTTCTGATTCCCTACTCCTGTAGACTTGTGTATTAGATTTAACATAATCTCTAATTTATAGATATCTGAAGAAATTATTTGAGTGCAGTCCATAATTCTGTTGTAATTCTTGAAATGAAAGAAAAGTGCCTTTCCCATAAAGATGTCCAATATTTTTGATTCCATAATTTTTCCATTGTGTGAAACCTTTGTCCATAAAGGATGATTTGAATGAAGGATTATTTACAATGGGAAGGCACAGTGGTATATTATTCAATTTTAAATCTTTTTTTATTTGTTTCCAAATTCGTATTCCACTATGTATTATGGGGTTTTCTTTATAGGTTTTTTTGTGCAGTTTTGTGGGGGCAAATATGATCGGACCTATTTCAAAAGGTAGACAGTCTTCCTTTTCCATCATTAACCAGTCTGGTTGTCGATCCATTTCTTCCAGCCAGAAATTCATGTTTTTAATATGGACTGCCCAAAAATAAAATAAGAAATTTGGCAAAGCCAAACCTCCATTTATCTTTGACTTACATAAATGTTTTTTACTTATTCTATGATTCTTATTATCCCAGACAAAACTTGTAACAATGGAGTCGACTTTTTTGAAAAAAGTTTTTGGAATATATATCGGAATTAATTGAAATAGGTACAGCAGTTGCGGTAAAAAAATCATTTTTATAGCATTAATTGTCCCAAGCATAGAAACGGGGAGTGTTTTCCAGTATTGAATATTCTTATGTAGTTTATTCAGTAAGGGTGAGAAATTTAGTTTAAATAAAGAGGTATATGTCTTAGTTACATAGATTCCTAAGTATTTATATTTATCTTTAACTATTTTAAAAGGGGATTGTAGTATTGTATGTAAATTGAATTTTGTTATTGGCATGATTTCGCTTTTATTCCAATTAATTCTATATCCCGAAAACTGACCAAATTGAGTTATTAGATTTAATAAGTTTGGAATACTAGTTTCTAACTTTGTAATATATATTAGTTCATCATCTGCATATAACGAAATTTTATTCCTTGTATCTCTAGTATTGTATCCATATATTCCTGGATGGTTTCTAACGCTTTCTGCTAGGGGTTCGATTGCAAGAGCAAATAATAGTGGGGATAGTGAACATCCTTGTCTACAGCCTCTAGAGAGATTAAATTTAGTTGATAACATTTTGTTTGTTAATATTCTGGCTGTTGGGTTAGAATATAACAATTTAACCCATGTACAGTACTTCTCTCCTAGTTGAAATTTTTCCATCACCGAAAATAAATATGGCCATTCTACCTGGTCAAATGCTTTTTCAGCATCTAACGAAATAATTGCTAGATCTGCATTAGGAATTCTATTGGAGTATGTAATATTAAATAATCTTCTCAGATTATAAAATGAATAAAGTTTTGGGATAAACCCTGTTTGGTCGGGATGTATTAATTTACTGATCACTAAGCTCAATCTATTAGATAAAATTTTAGTTAATATTTTCTGATCAGTATTTAAGAGGGCTATAGCTCTGTATGATCCTGGGTCTTCAAGATCCTTGTCCGTTTTTGGTATGAGTATGATTGTAGATTCATTTAGAGTTTCTGGGAGTTTCTGTTGAGTGTAGGCGTATTTGTACATTGTCTGTAGGCGTGGGGAAAGCAAATCATAATTTTTTTATAAAATTCAGAATTTAGACCATCAGGGCCTGCAACCTTTCCGTTTTTTTAAAGATTTGATTGACTCTTCGATGTCTTTTATCGTAATTTCAGCCCCTAGTAATTCTCTCTCTTTCTGATCTAGACCCGCAAACTTACAATTCTGTAAAAATGTTTCCATTCCCGTTGATTGTTCTGTTATTTTAGATGAATGCAATTTTTGGTAGTATTGTAGAAATCTATCATTAATATCTTTAGGCAGTGTTAATGTTTCTCCCTTGTCTGTTCTAATTTTGTATATTGTTTTTTCCCCATCCAATTTACGAAGTTGACGCGCTAGTAGTTTTTGTGGTTTATCACCAAATTCAAAATTTAATTGTTTTGTTTGTTGATAAAGTTTTATAACTTGGTCTGAATATATCTTGTTTAATTTATATTTCAGTACTGCAATTTTATTGTGTTTTATCGTGGATGGTGCTGCTGCATTTTCTGTGTCTAATTTCTTTATTTCCATTTCCAGTTTCTGTTGTTTGGCCCTATTCTCTTTATTAAAAAATGATTGGGAAGAAATTAATGCTCCACATACAAATGCTTTAAATGTTTCCCAAAGAAGGGAAGCAGAGATTTCAGGGCTGTTGTTAGCCTCAAAAAACATTTTAATCTGTTTTATTAGGTATTCATTACATAATTTATCTTTTAAGATTTGGGGATTAAATCTCCATTGTGACTGTGTCTCTACCATTCCGTTTAGTTTGATCATAAATGTTAGTGGAGCGTGGTCTGAGATTATGATGTTATGATATTGCGAGTTATAGGTAAATGGGATAAGTTTTGAATCTACTAAAAAATAGTCTATCCTTGAGTAAGTTTTTTGTACTGGTGAGTAAAATGAATATTCTCGGCCCGATGGATTTTCAATTCTCCAAACGTCCTTAATATTAGTAGTATTAATGTATGAGTTTAAACATTCACTTGATCGAGATTTTAGTTTTCTTTGAGTTGATGATCTATCCAAACAGGCATCCAAAGTACAATTTAAATCTCCACCGATTATTAAGTTTTGTTGTGTACATTCCGGGATATTGTTAAGAAATCTCTTAAAAAACAGAGGGCTATCAAAATTTGGTCCATACACATTGAGGTTTTTAATGTCAGTGTTATTTGTTTTGCATAAAATCCCAAGTGTACTTATTGATAAATTACTTAAATACCTGTAACCACTTGATGGTTCAGCCCATCCTGTTAGAATCAAATACACAGGACAAGATGTTAAGAAGTCCCTTGTGCCAATAGGTGGGGAGCATTTCACGACATTCGTTGATTGTTGAGAGTGGTAGACGCTCAACATCTGTGGGGGTGGGGGGGGGGCGGGGGGGGGGGGGGGGGGGTGGGGGAGTGGATACGTATATCTTGGCCTGGGTAACCTTTAGGACAGTTGGGCACAGGACACATCATCAGTAGTGTACCCTTGCATCACTGGGTGTTTCGGCCTTTTATCACTATACACCCTCCACAAGGGCGGCCCGCTGCAGGATGATCAGCCCTCAGCGCGTGTCCGGTGTCAAACCGTCCCAAAGATTCACCCTGAAATACTTGGGGCCCAGCATGGATCTTTCCGCTTGAGCCAAATCCACCGGCTGCTTCTTTCAGCCGCCTCTGAGAGTGATCTTATGGTCTTCCGCAGAGCCTGACCGTGGATTCCAAGCTCCTTCAGCAGTCTGATGGTAGATGACGCAACAAATCCTCTGCATCCCACTTCAACTGGATAGACTTTGGTGTTCCAGCCACGCTGCGTTGCCTCTGCTGCAAGCTCTGCGTAATGCAGCTTCTTACGCTCATAGGCCTCCTCAACAGAGTTCTCCCATGGAACTGTGAGCTCTATGATGTAAGCAGTCTTCTGTGAAGGGGACCAGAACACCAAGTCTGGCCTGAGGTTGGTGGAAGCAATTTCAGGTGGAAAAACTAGTTGTCGGCCAATGTCCGCCAGCATCCTCCAGTCGCGGATTATGGAACCACGTCCCATTAAGAGATGTGTGCCTATAATGCAGTGAAATGAAGAAAGGCTGCTTTTTAAATGAGAATCAATACTCTCCTGTCTTCTCAGATGGAGATAAAGGATCCTGTCACAGATGAAGAAAAGGGTACTTTGGCCTGTATTTATTTCTCAATCAACATTGAGAACAAATGATTCGGTCATGTCAATTTTGTTTGTGGTGCCCTGCTGTATGCTAATTTGATGTCAACTGCCTTGCAAAATGTCCTGAAATTGTAAGGTATTTCTATCTTTTAACTTTAAGGGCAGCACTGTAGTGCAGCGGTAGAATTGTTGCCTTACAACGCCAGAGACCCGGGTTCAATCCCGATGACAGGTGCTGTCTGTACAGAGTGTGTACGTTCTCCCTGTGACCTCGTGGGTTTTCCCCGGGTGCTCCAGTTTCATCCCACACTCCAAAGAATCAGAATTGTTTATTGACGTGAAGGTTTGTAGGTTGATTGGCTTCAGTAAAGATTGTAAATTGTCCCGAGTATGTAGGATAGTGCTAGTGTACGTGGATTGCCAGTCAGCATGAACTGGGTCTGCTGAAGAGCCTGTCTCTGCACTGTATCTCTGAATGAAACTAAACTGAAGTGTAGTGGTCTCTTTCCCACTTCTATATAAATGATGCTCTCATATACACATGGGGCACAACGCTGACGTTTGCTGATGAAACAAAATCAGAGAGTATGCGAGGAAGTATACTTTTACTACAAAAAGTAGTAAACACTGCCCAGTCCATCATCGGCTCTGACCTTCCTTCCATCGAGGGGATTTATCGCAGGCGCTGCCTCAAAAAGGCTGGCAGTATCATCAAAGACCCACACCATCCTGGCCACACACTGATCTCCCTGCTACCTTCAGGTAGAAGGTACAGGAGCCTGAAGACTGCAACAACCAGGTTCAGGAATAGCTACTTCCCCTCAGCCATCAGGCTATTAAACCTGGCTCGGACAAAACTCTGATTATTAGCAACCACTTTCTGTTATTTGCACTACCAGTTTATTTATTCATGTGTGTATATATTTATATCATGGTATATGGACACATTTATCTGTTTTGTAGTAAATGCCTACTATTTTCTGTGTGCTTAAGCAAAGCAAGAATTTCATTGTCCTATACAGGGACACATGACAATAAACTCACTTGAACTTGAACTTGAAGATTGCGAGTTGTAACGAGACATAGATTGATATTAGAGTAGACAGGTAAATGACAGAAGTAATTTGACATGGAGCAATTTGAGATCCATTTTAGAATTATAGAAGAATTATAGAAGAATTATAACCCTGAGTGGTAAAGCTGAACAACATAAAAATGTAGGAATACTGATATATGACAAGACAAATAGAGGGTTCACAAAGTTATGTCTTTAAAAACCCTTGCTACATTATGTAACATTTATTTTGCAGTATGAATAATTTTCCCTTTCATCTATATACATGCATTATATACCTTGATTCATTGGTAATAATCCAGACAGCCATTTTAGTTGTGTGTTGAAGAATAGTGCACTACCATTAGAACTATTCTTTGGAACACTATTGTTACTAATTAGCAGATGTAAGGTTAGTGTTCAACCTGGTGCAGAATACAGCAAGTTAGTACAGTAATCCATGAGGCCAGATGAGTGCTTAGTATCCAGGCCAAGTTCCATCCCTCAGTCAACACAGTCCTAGTCATTGCGTTGTTGTATATTTGCCTCTGCATCCTTTCCAAACTCTCCACGTCCTTCTTGCATTGGGGTGACCAGAACTGCACGCAATACTGCAATGCATTCATAAGCATAAATTGTATACATTCAAGGAGATGCTCAATCTAAAGCTTCATTATTTCACAGGTAGGATCATTCAAAAAGCTTGGTTTTCAATGAGTAGGAAATAATAGCTGCACAGGGAAAGAACGGAAATTAGAATTGTAGCTCTTTTCCCTTTCTCCAATCCCACCACAGTCATGGCCACTGCTCCGTAGTCAATGCACTTGCATTGTCTACCACAACTCTCCAGGTCTAGCAGCTGATGACAATGACCAAGTTGCAGGCAGCATCTAGGTGAGTATACCCATGAAGCATAAAGAGAATGTTATTGCAGCAGGAGTTGCATCAAGTTGGCATCAAATCTCATTCAAAGAAACTAGCAATCTACACCAAGATGGACACCAATCAGGCCTCTAATTGCATTCCACTGCTCAAAGGCTAGCATATTCTTGCTAGTAGCCAAAGACAAGCAGAGCCACACACAGATCGTGGAGGAAGGAGGGGTGGAGTTGAGCCTAGTAGACATGGATGTGACTCGGCTTGTACTCGCTAGAATTTAGAAGATTGAGGGGGGACCTTATAGAAACTTACAAAATTCTTAAGGGGTTGGGCAGGCTAGATGCAGGAAGATTGTCCCCGATGTTGGGGAAGTCCAGAACAAGGGGTCACAGTTTAAGGATAAAGGGGAAATCTTTTAGGACTGAGATGAGAAAAACATTTTTCACACAGAGAGTGGTGAATCTCTGGAAGTCTCTGCCACAGAAGGTAGTTGAGGCCAGTTAGTTGGCTATATTTAAGAGGGAGATAGATGTGGCCCTTGTGGCTAATGGGATCAGGGGTTATGGAGAGAAGGCAGGTACAGGATACTGAGTTGGATGATCAGCCATGATCATATTGAATGGTGGTGCAGGCTCGAAGGGCCGAATGGCCTACTCCTGCACCTATTTTATATGTTTCTATGTCATTGATTCCAGACTCCAAATATCTTTATGTGATACCACATCATTATTTGAAAGACAGCAGGGGAACGTTCCCGATATCCAGGCCAAATCCCATCATCACCCTCAAAGAATTGTCGATCAATGATTTGAATGCTTCATGGGACCCACGATCTGCAAGTTAATGGCTGCGTCTGCCAATGTCACAATAATACTTCCATACATCAGCGTTCATGAACATGTAGGAACAACCACCCTGCCTGAGGTAATTTGTTGCTGGCCCTGAATGGTATTTTCTCACTTCCTGCTCTTCACCCCCACCCAACCTCTACTTTCAGTCTAAAGAAGGGTCTCGACCCAAAACATCACCCATGTTATCCAGTGATGCTGCCTGGCCCGCTGATACTCCAGAACTTTATGTCCATCTGAGGAATTGCAGATGATGATTTATCAAGGAAAGACAAAATGCTGGAGTAACTCAACGGGTCAGGCAGCATCACTGGAAAACATGGATAGGTGACATTTCGAGTCATAACCCTTGTTCTGAAGAAGGGATCCAAGTCGAAACGTCACTTATCCATGTTCTCCAGGGATGCAGCCTCTCCCACTGAGTTAATCCAGCATTTTGTGTCCTTACTCGAACATGGGTTTATTCAGAGGTCATGAAAGAGTCAATATGACTGCATGAATTGTCTTAAATTTCAGGTGGACACTTTTTCAGATACACACGAGAAGGTTTCTGCAAGGTTTTTTCGATTTGTGAGTATGTGCCCAAACATAAATATTACTTTCTGGAACAGAAGAGTAGAAACAAAGGAAATAAATGCAAATAACAATCAACTATGATGTTGAAAGCAAATGTTCCAAATGTGACAGGATCCACAAAATGTGCACAATTTAAATGCTGCTTAACTCAATGGGCTCATTTATCACGATTCAGTTATTTGGGACAGAGCAAAAGATAGTTTAATAAAACACTTATGCTGAAACAATGAACTGAGTGTGATTCTGTTATTATGAGACCAGAATCCTGAAAAGATTTGACCACACACAGCACTGTTTAGAAGCAATATCTTGTATGAAGAGTTGCCAAACATGTAAATGGAAAATAAATAATTCATTTAATAAGCACCCTCCTGAATGTCTGATGAAGTGGTTTTCATGCATTGGCACTGCTGTAAAATAAGAAACGTGTACAGGAATCTCCTCTACCAGGCATTCTGGAAAAATTAATTTTGGGGTTAAACATTTGTCATGACACTAGGAATAACCTTTACCCCGTGTGTTGCTCTTCTTTGAAGCAGAGCTGTGAAACCTTGCTAATCCTCCTGAGAGAGTAGAGACTCTGTTTATTATTCCATCTTAGCACCTCTGAAAGTACAACACTTTCTCACTATTGCACATGCTAGAATGTTGTGCCTGTGGCTTTTAAGGGATTATAAATACAGTATAAATGGAGAAAGAATACGGAAAGCTACAGTCCGGATGAACGTGGGTGTGCTTTTGCATGAAACATAGAAAATAAACAAAAAGGTGCCGCAGATAATAGGGAAGGATATTAGAATGGTAACTTTTTTTTTGACAATTGACAATAATAATAATAATAATAATGGATGGGATTTATATAGCGCCTTTCTAATACTCAAGGCGCTTTACATCGCATTATTCATTCACTCCTCAGTCACACTCGGTGGTGGTAAGCTACTTCTGTAGCCACAGCTGCCCTGGGGCAGACTGACGGAAGCGTGGCTGCCAATCTGCGCCTACGGCCCCTCCGACCACCACCAATCACTCACACACATTCACACACATTCACACACAGGCAAAGGTGGGTGAAGTGTCTTGCCCAAGGACACAATGACAGTATGCACTCCAAGCGAGATTCGAACCGGCTACCTTCCGGTTGCCAGCCGAACACTTAGCCCATTGCGCCAAATAGGTGCAGGAGTAGACCGTTTGGCCCTTCGAGCCAGCACCGGCATTCAATGTGATCATGGCTGATCATCCCCAATCAGTACCCCGTTTCTGCCTTCTCCTCATATCCCCTGACTCCGCTATCTGTAAGAGCCCTATCTAGCTCTCTCTTGAAAGTATCCAGAGAACCGGCCTCCACCATTCTCTGAGGCAGAGAATTCCACAGACTCACAACCCTCCGTTTGAAAAAGTGTTTCCTCATCTCCATTCTAAATGGCTTACCCATTCTTAAACAGTGGCTTCAGAGGGGTTGGAAAGATGAAATCAGTTTAGTTTATGGTGCAATTAAATTATTTGTTCATATGAAGTTCATCGAGTATACACAGTAATGATAGACACAACAATACATTAAAAAAATCAATAAATACAATGACAAATGCAGAGCAGCAGAACGATGCAAATTACGATGCAATCTGGAAAAATGCAGATTGGGCAACAAAAGGGCAATGGCCAAATGAAGTAGAGTTAAGAGTATGTGACACCATCTCCTGGAAGGGGCTGTGAATGAGAAGAATGGTTCAGAAGTCTTAATAACTGGGGAAAAGCTATTCTTTATTTGGATGTCTGGGCTTTGAAGCACATTTATTTTCTCGCAGAAGGTAGAAGAGAAAAGAACAAATGGCCTGGGTAGCAGGCATCCTTGCTGATGCATCCACCATTCTCGATGCAATGCTTTGTGAAGATGGAATGGGTGGGAGGAAGTAACAAACCTATGATGGGATGGTAGACAAAAGTGCTGGAGAAACTCAGCGGGTGCAGCAGCATCTATGGAGCGAAGGAAATAGGAAAAGTTTCGGGCCGAAACCCTTCTTCAGACTGGTGGAGGGTGGGGGGGGGGGGGGGGGAGAAGAAAGAAAAAAGGAAGAGGAGGTGCCTGAGGGCTGAGGGAGAGCTGAGAAGGGGAGGAGACAGCAAGGGCTACCGGAAATTGGAGAATTCAATGTTTATGCCGCTAGGGTGCAGACTGCCCAAACGGAATATGAGGTGCTGCTCCTCCAATTTCTGGTGTTGCTCACTCTGGCCATGGAGGAGGCCCAGGACAGAGTGCTCGGATTCGGAATGGGAGGGGGAGTTGAAGTGCTGAGCCACCGGGAGGTCAGGTTGGTTATTGCGGACCGAAACAATCGCCAAGCCTACGCTTGGTCTCACCGATGTAGATCAGCTGACATCTAGAGCAGCGGATGCAATAGATGAGGTTGGAGGAGATGCAGGTGAACCTCTTTCGCACCTGGAACGACTGCGTGGGTCCTTGAATGGAGTCGAGGGGGGAGGTAAAGTGACAAGTGTAGCATCTCTTGTGGTTGCAACGGAAAGTGCCCGGGGAGGGGGTGGTGCGGGAGTGAAGAGAAGAATTGACAAGGGAGTTACGGAGGGAGCGGTCTTTGCGGAAAGCAGACAGTGGGGGATATGGGAAGATGTGGCGAGTGGTGGGCTCACGTTGGAAGTGGCGAAAATGACGGAGGATTACTTGTATGTGACGGCTAGTGGGGTGAAAGGTGAGGACTAGGGGGACTCTGCCCTTGTTACGCCTGGAGGGGATGGGGAGAGAGAGCAATGTTACGGGGTATGGTGCGAGCCTCATCTATAGAAGGGGAGGTGAACCCCCGTTTCCTGAAGAATGAGGACATTTCCGATGCCCTGGGATGGGCCCTATGATGGGATGGGCTGTGTTCACCGCTATTCTTCAGGTGGTCAAGAGCAGAGCAGTCGACATACCAGGCTGAGATGCATCCCGTCAGAATACTTTCCTTAGCACATCTTTCCATTGACTGGTTTGCATGCAACAAAAGCCTTTCACTGTACCTCAGTAAACTAAAACTGAACCCGAAACTGAACTGAAGATCTACTACAGATGTGCTTGTGGTTGTGCACCTCCAGAATCATCTCAGATGCCTAAGAAAGTAGTTATGCTGGTGTGTTTTCTTGAGCACCACATCAGAGTGAAGGGACCAGGATAAGTTGATGATGATATGGATGCCTAGGAGCTTGAAGATGCCTTTTATCTCTGCAGCAGCTCCGTTGATTAAGACAGGATTGTGTTCATCTCCTCACTTCCTTAGCTGAACAAGCAAATATTTTGTCTTGCTGATGTTAAATGCTTGACTGTTGTTCTGACATCATGACATAAGATTGCCGATCTCTTTCTTGTACTCTGTCTCATCATTGTTGTGGATCCCGCTGACAACAGTAATATCATCGACATACTTAAACATCGAGTCGCAACTATATTTGGACATAGTGCCCTGGTTTTGCAGGGAGAAGAGCAGGGGACAGAGCACACATCCTTGGGTGGCACGGTGGTGCAGCGGTAGAGTTGCTGTCTTACAGTGCTTGCAGCACCAGAGAAGCAGGTTTGATCCCGACTATAGGCGCTGTCTGTACAGAGTTTGTACATTTGTGCGTTCTCTCTGTGACCGCGTGGGTTTTCACCGAGGTCTTCGGTTTACTCCCACACTCCAAAGATGTAAAGGGTTTGTAGTTTAATTGGCTTGGGTTTGTATACTTGGTATAAGTGTAAATTGTCCCTAGTATGTGTAGGATAGTGTTAATGTGCGGGGATTGCTGGTCGGCAGGGACTCGATGGGCCAAAGGGCCTGTCTGTATGCTGCTCCATGACAATTAGGGCACATGGTATTGGGGGTCGAGTGCTGACATGGATAGAGAAGTGGTTGGCAGACAGGAAACAAAGAGTAGGGATTAACGGGTCCCTTTCAGAATGGCAGGCAGTGACTAGTGTGGTACCGCAAGGCTCAGTGCTGGGACCGCAGCTATTTACAATATACATCAATGAATTGGATGAAGGGATTCAAAGTAACATTAGCAAATTTGCAGATGACACAAAGCTGGGTGGCAGTGTCAACTGTAAGGAGAGTGCAGGGTGAATTGGACAGGTTGGGGGAGTGGGCAGATACATGGCAGATGAAGTTTAATGTGGATAAATGTGAGGTTAACCACTTTGGTAGTAAAAACAGGAAGGCAGATTACTATCTAAATGGCGTCAAGTTCAGAAAAAGGGAAGTACAACGGGATCTGGGGGTCCTTGTACATCAGTCTATGAAAGTAAGCAAGCAGGTACAGCAGGCAGTGAAGAAAGTGAATGGCATGTTGGCCTTTATAACAAGAGGAATCGAATATAGGAGCAAAGAGATCCTTCTGCAGTTGTACAGAGCCCTAGTGAGACCACACATGGAGTATTGTGTGCAGTTTCGGTCCCTTAATTTGAGGAAGGACATTCTTGCTATTGAGGGAGTGCAGTGCAGGTTTACAAGGTTAATTCCCGGGATGGCGGGACTGTCATATGCTGAGAGAATGGAGCAGCTGGGCTTGTACACTCTGGAGTTTAGAAGGATGAGAGGAGATCTCATTGAAACACATAAGATTGTTAACGGCTTGGACACGCTAGAGGCAGGAAACATGTTCCCAATGTTGGGGGAGTCCAGAACCAGGGGCCACAGTTTAAGAGTAAGGAGTAAGCCATTTAGAACGGAGACGAGGAAACACTTTTTCTCACAGAGAGTGGTGAGTCTGTGGAATTCTCTACCTCAGAGGGCAGTGGAGGCAGGTTCTCTGGATGCTTTCAAGAGAGAGCTAGATAGGGCTCTTAAAGATAGCGAAGTCAGGGGATATGGGTAGAAGGCAGGAACAGGGTACTGATTGTGGATGATCAGCCATGATCACATTGAATGGCGATGCTGGCTCGAAGGGCCAAATGGCCTCCTCCTGCACCTATTGTCTATTGTCTATTGTCATGCTGTATCTCTAAACTAAACTAAACTAAACTTGAGGAGCTCTAGTGTGTTCAAGATGGAGGAAATATTATCACCAATGTTATCACCAATTCTAACTGAGGTCAGAATGTCGAGAAGCTAATTGCAAGGTCCAGAAGTTTAGGGAGAGGTTGTTTGGTATTATGCTGTTGAAAGCTGAGCTGTAGTCAATGGCTGTGGGGAAGTAGCTGTTCTTGAACCTGGATGTTGCAGATTTCAGGCTCCTGTGCCTTCTACCTGATGGCCGCAGAGAGATGCTGCTTGAACTGAATTGAAGGGTTGGTCTGCACTGTGCTGCTTGAACTCAATGTCGCACTCATTCCAGATGTCCCGCTCACTGCGGAAGTCCCGCTCAGGGGAGAGGCCGAGCTCAACCGCGCGAGTAGATTCAAGAGAGTTTTACTGTCTTATTATGTTGTGTGTGAGTGTGTGTGTGTGTGAGTGTGTTGGATGTTGTGAGTGTGTGTGTGAGAGATGGTGTGTGTGTGAGTGCGTGTGAGAGATGGTGTGTGTGTGAGATGGAGGGTGTGTGTGTGAGTGTGTGTGAGAGATGGATGGTGTGTGTGTGTGTGAGATGGAGTGTGTGTGTTTTATGGAGGGTGTGTGTGTGTGTGGGTGAGCCCACCAGATGTAAGTGAGTCAACTGCCAGTCCACCAGCCGTGAGTGAGTCAACTGCCAGCCCACCAGCCGTGAGTGAGTCAACTGCCAGTCCACCAGCCGTGAGTGAGTTAACTGCCAGCCCACCAGCCATGAGTGAGCCAACTGCCAGCCCACCAGCCGTGAGTGAGTCAACTGCTAGCCCACCAGCCGTGAGTGACTGAGCTGCCAGCAAACCAGTCCCAAATGCCAGCCCAAGAATCTATTCGTCCCACAATGTCCATACTAGCCCTCTGGAAACCAGTCCCTTTGGCCCACAACACCCATACTAGCACTCCAGAAAGCCCCCCCTCTCCCACTGGCCACCAATATTGGAATTGGTGGAGAGGTGGAATATTACATTGGGGGGGGAGCAGCCCTCCCATGTGAACATGGGACCCATCCAGGGTAGCTCAGTTTCAGGAAATAATATTCAATCCCTTATTTCCATGTGAAAATTGTAGGCTGGCAGCCAGACATTTTTAAAAGATTTTACCAACCGGAGAGCAGTCTTCTATCTTACTGGACATTCAATTTGTGTTATCAAATTTATGTCCTATTGCCTATTCTGATAATCATATATTTTTTTAAATTATTATACTCTAACAATTAATAATCTCCGGCTATACTATATAAATAATTTGTGGAACAAATGAAGGAATCGTGCTTCATCAGGGCAAAGAGACAATGGAAGCACTGGTATGTTTAGCTTAGACGTCACTTCATCCAAGGGGAGCTAGATGCCTGCTTACAGAATTGGCTTCATGGAAGGAAACAGAGGGTGGTGGTGGAAGGTTGTTCTTCGGATTGGAGGCCTGTGATGAATGGTGTGCTTCAGGGATATTTTCTGGGCCCACTGCTGTTTGTGGTTGATCTCAACGATATAGATGAAAATGTACATGTCATCGATGAACAGCATTCTTACGTAAGTGTCTCCCACCTCGACAACAGAGACACCTACGTGAGAATGCTGTTCATCGATTATAGCTCAGCATTCAACACCATTATACCCTCTAAACTGATCACCAAACTCAGCGACCTGGGCATCGGCCCCTCCCTCTGCAACTGGATACTGGACTTTCTAACCAACAGACCCCAGCCTGTTAGGTTAGACAAGCACACCTCTTCAACCCTCACACTGAACACCGGCGTTCCACAGGGCTGTGTGCTGAGCCCCCTCCTCTCCTCCCTCTTCACCTACGACTGCACACCTGTACATGGTACTAACACCATCACGTGTGGGCGATCCGGCTCGGGGCTGGAATGGTGCTCCGGTGGCTGGGATGGTGTTCTGGCAGTATGACTGCTTCAATTTCGTTCAGACTTTGGTCTGAATGACAATAAAAGGGTATCTATCTATCTATCATCAAGTATGCAGATGATACAACGGTGATTGGCCTCATCAGCAACAACGATGAGTCGGCCTACAGGGAGGAGGTCCAGCTCCTAGCAGCATGGTGCGCTGACAACAACCTGGCCCTTAACTCCAAGAAGAACAAGGAGCTCATTGTAGACTTCAGGAAGTCTAGGGGCGGCACGCACACCCAATCCACATCAACGGGACGGAGGTGGAACGTGTTTCCAGCTTCAGGTTCCTGGGGGTCAACATCTCCGATGACCTCTCTTGGACCCACAATACCTCAACTCTGATCAAGAAGGCTCACCAGCGTCTCTTCTTCCTGAGGAGACTGAAGAAGGTCCATCTGTCTCCTCAGATTCTGGTGAACTTCTACCGCTGCACCATCAAGAGCATCCTTACCAACTGTATCACAGTATGGTATGGCAACTGCTCTGTCTCCGACCGGAAGGCATTGCAGAGGGTGGTGAAAACTGCCCAACGCATCACCGGTTCCTCGCTCCCCTCCATTGAGTCTGTCCAAAGCAAGCGTTGTCTGCGGAGGGCCCTCAGCATCGCCAGGGACTGCTCTCATCCCAACCGTGGACTGTTTACCCTCCTACCATCCGGGAGGCGCTACAGGTCTCTCCGTTGCCGGACCAGCAGGTCTAGGAACAGCTTCTTCCCTGAGGCTGTCACACTACTCAACAATGTACCTCGGTGACTGTCAATCACCCCCCCCCCCGGACACTCCTTCCACCCACAGGAAAAACACTATGACTGTATGCATGTAAATAGATTTATTTATTGGAATCATATTCTATGTCGCTCTTCCAGGGAGATGCTAACTGCATTTTGTTGTCTCTGTACTGTACACTGACAATGACAATTAAAGTTGAATCTGAATCTGAATTAATGATTAGTAAGTTTGCAGATGACCCTAAAGTACAGAAGATTTATGAGGATGTTTTCAAGACTCGAGGGCCTGAGCTATCGGGAGAGATTGGGCAGGCTAGGATGCTTTTCCTTGGAGCACAGGAGGCTAAGGGGTAATCTCAAAGCAGTGTATAAAATCATGAGGGGGATAGATAGGGCAAATGGACAGAGTCTTTTGCCCAGGGTAGGGGAATTAGGAACCAGAGGATATAGATTTAACATAAGAGGAGGTTGATTTAATAAGAACACGAGGGACAACTTTTTTACTCGGAGGATGATGGTTGTATGGAACGAGCTGCTAGTGGAGGTAGTTGAGGCAGGTACAATAACAACATTTAAAAGATATTTGCACAGGTACATGGATAGGAAAGATATAGAGGGATATGGGCCAAATGCAGGTAAATGGGACTAGCTTAGACGGGCTATGAACAGGGTGGGCTGAAAGGCATGATTCTGTGCTCTATGACTTCACTGCTGTGTTATCTGGTTTACTTTGTCAACATGGATGGTTTACAGATAAATACGTGTGTATAAAACATTTTGTGTGATTTATGATTTTAAACAGAAAAGACAGGTTGGTTATGAACAGCCAACCATTCGAAGTTTGCAGCAGCAATGTAAACATCAAAAAACATCTCACTCAGAACAATAAATGACCATTCTTTCTGTGGAAAATGGTATTGGTATAAAGCTACACATTACTGTATTTATTTTATGGAATAGGACTTATGTAACACAGTGGAAAGGTCATTCAATTCACTTTTACATGAATCCAAGTTCCAAACCTAAGAAGTTGAATGATTCTAAATAGTTTCTCTGTCCTGAGGGTATACTGTAGGTATAAGATATCTTATTTAATTATGTTGGATATCTATTAAATTCAACTATTTCTCAACCCTTGGCCATGAGATACATTTACCTTAGTAATAATAATAATAATTTGTTTATAGGGACAGTGCATATTAATGAACATTTGCATGTAAATATGCGAGATTGTAGCCAATCAGTAGCTAATTTCCGTCTCTAGTCCCAGGCAAAGGTAAGTGAAGTGTCTTGCCCAAGGACACAACGACAGTGCACACTCCAAGCAGGATTCGAACCGGCCACCTTCAGGTTGCCAGCCGAACACTTAGCCCATTGTGCCATCTGTCGTCCTAAACGTCTTTATTAAGTTGATTCAGGAAGTGCGAGTTTCGGAAACCTGAGGATTAGTCTGATCATGTATTCTATGCGTCTGGTGATTATATGCCACTTTTAGCACTTCCATCGAATGTGATCGGAGAGTCAGTGAAACATGGTCAACAAAGGGGTAGCATGGTGGCACAGCGGTGGAGTTGCTGCCTTACAGCGCCAGTTACCCATGTTCGATCCTGACTACGGATGCTGCCTGTACGCGGCTTGTACATTGACTACGTGGGTTTTCTCCGGGTGATCCAGCTTCCTCCCACACTGCAAAGACGTGCAGGTTTGCAGGTTAATTGGCTTTGTTAAAATACTGTAAATTGGCCGTAGTGTGTAGGATAGTGCTAGTGAATGGGGATCGCTGGTCGGTGCGGACTCGGTGGGCGAAAGGGTCTGTTTCCATATTGTATCTCGAAAACTAAAACTAAAGGATAAGCAACAAATTAACGACTAATTCCTTCAGAGGCTTAACATAAAAGTAATGCATGAATATGTGCAAAGGAAGTGAATTGAGAAGCCTAATAGTTAATTAATAGAAATTACACCAGTAGGAATTAAATTATTTTTGAAACTGAGTTTGCTATTCACAATAATATTGCAGCAGCAGCAGCAGCAGGCAATCAAAATATTAGGGTGTTCTTCCACATTCAAATGTTGAGTGCATGAGTCATTCACGGCTTTCATTCTCACAATGTAATCATATCAATGTAATCATCAACCTTGTTGATATGAGTCATGTTCCAAAAGTATCAGAAACTAATGAAACTATGAGGAACTTCATGATGTACAATAACTCCACACCATAACACGACCAATAAACCATCACACTAACTCTACCTTTCAGATAGATGGTTGCTGACAAAAACTATCCTTGATCTGAAGATTGTTAAGGGAATTGATATATTGTATTTTGCTTATAGATTTCAGGTTTTCATAATAGAATCAAGGTCATTGGCCCAAGGATAGATGAGGTAAGCTGCAGACATGGTTTAGATTTAACCTCTTGATAAATTTAACTCAAAGATGTGATTTTAATAAAAATGTACTGTCTTCCATAAGAAATCGGTGGAGAGATGTCTGAGTGACTGAGTGGGAGCAAAAAAATAGATTAGGTGCCAACAAACACAATTCCCTGCTGGGGGACTGATACTGCCATTGAGATGTTGAGATCAGAGTTAAAACAGGGCCGTGTTGGCCCAAATACTCATGTACTGCTGCTGGAAATACACCTGCTTATTCTGGCCACTGAAAATTCCACTTACAAATAACGCATAACTATTTAATCCTTTCTCCTCTGACCAGCTCTACCATGCTAATGTAATTCCGGTCCTAATCATACCCCGTTAGTCTGGTTCAGTAAAACACTGAATACAAGCACTGGATCAACTAACTTTATTTTCCAAACACAACCACACTACCTATACGATACCTAATCCAACACCACGGGTCCGATCCTTGTCTCTACTCGTTCAAGCCCTTCAGCCTCGTGCGACTAGAACACGTCCAGAAGGTCAGCCCGGTCCCAAGTGCTACTCCAGAAGATCTGCATAATCTCATGTGTTCTCCCCTCTTTTATACCCTCGTGGACCCTTGGTGCGAAATACATGTGGGGGGCAACCCCTACAAGCCAATCATCAATAAAGATTATAAAATACATTAATTGACAGTTCCCTAACCCAATCACAAAATATCACATAACATTGTTTCTACAGAAAGCACTTAATGGGAAACAGTTCTATTAAGCAAATAAACATTTTGGGCAAGGCCCCTCTCCTTGACCAATCAGAAGTAATGGTGCAAAGACCATGCAACATAGTTATCAACATTATTATAACCCCACCATCTCCCAACCAATCCTGAGCATGCATTTGCAGCAGGACCTAGCTCCCTCTGCAAAACCCTCATACATGTTATCAATTAAAGGACATCTGGACATCAACCTGTACTCAACCTCTCCCCAGGACCCAGACACTCTGGAGCCATGATCCTCATGGTCTTTGCAGCCTTTGCAAAATATGTCAAGCAGGCTTTGCAAAAACAGAAATCCTCCATTTTGTCAAGCACCTAAAATGCCCAATATTATCAGTAAGGTCAGTAAAATTAGATTGCGGTGGTTGGCTGTCCAGTAGGAATCCATCTACCCACATAAATGATTCGCATGGACCTGATTGAAGTTTTATTGATATGAGTGTTGGTATTATGCCAGGAACATGGAAGAAATACTGATATATTGTTCATGCGTACAAAATTCCTAAAGGTGGGAAATTCAAAATCTACACTAATTTGTCCAAAGTAAATCTTTTAATCTCATTGTTGGTTGGTTAGTTTATTAATGTCATGTGTACCAGGATGCATTATACAATTTAGTTGAGTTTAGTTTAGATTTGTGGACAAAAAGGCTTTTGTCATATTGGCCTTCACCAGCCAGAGTATTATATTGAAGTTGGAAGTCATGGTGCAGTTGTATAGGACGTTGGTGAGGCCACATTTAGAGCATTGTGTTCAGTTCTGGCCACAGTGTTATAGGAAAGATGTTGTCAAGCTGGAAATGGTACAGAGAAGATTTATGCGGATGCTGCCAGGGTTTGGAGGTCTGAGCTATAGGCAGAGGTTGAGTAGGCTGGGACTATTCCTTGGTGCGCCGGGGGATGAGGGGTGATCTTATAGAGATGTATAAGATCATGAGAGGAATAGATTGGGTAGATGCACAGAGTCTCTTGCCCAGAGTGGGTGAATTGAGGACCAGAGGACACAGGTTTACGGTGAAGGGGTAAAGATTTAATAGATATCTGAGGGGTATCTTTTTCACACAAAGTGTGGTGGGTGTATGGAACAAGCTGCCAGAGGAGGTAGTTGAGGCAGGGACTATCCCAACATTTAAGAAGCAGTTAGACAGGCACATGGATAGGGCATGTTTGGAGGGATATGGTCCAAATGCTGGCAGGTGGGACTAGTGACATATTGGCCCTTGTGGGCAAGTTGGACTGATGGGCCTGTTTCCACACTGTATCACTCTATGACTCTATGAGTGTTATTCAGTACAGGAAGGAGACGGAGACCTTGGGTTTTGGTTTATTATTGTCTCGTGTACCGAGGGTCAGTGAAAGGCTTTGTTTTGCATGCTATCCAATCAAATCAGATAATACCCTACATAAAACTATACATAACCACAATTAAGTCAACCTCAAGAACAACAGGTATTGCCATGTAAAAAAAAACCCACTATGCAGAATATAGTGTTACAACATTAAAGTGTTACAGGTACAAAGTACAGGTTAAAATAGGGCCACAATGTGGTAGGTTGAGAGGTTGGGATGACATCCTTAGCTTAGGAAAAGTTCATTCTGTTGTCTGATAATGGTAGGGAAGAAATTTTCATTGAATCTGGTGATGTGTGCTTTCAAGTTTTATATCTTTTGCCAGATGGGAGAGGGGAGAAGGGGGAATGACCAAGGTGTAAATGATCTATGATTATGTTGGCTGATTTTTCAAGGCAATGTGAAGTGCAGATGGAAATGATGGGGAAGTGGTTGCTTGGTGTGATGGACTGGAGTCCAGATACCACTGTCTGCAATTTATTGCAGCCTTGGCCAGTACTGTTGCCTAATTAAGTTTCTTAGATGCAAAAAGCTGGAGTAACTCAGCAGGTCAGGCAGCATCTCTGGAGAAAAGGAATAGGCGACGTTTCGGAAACATCATCTATTCTTTTTCTCCAGAGACGCTGCCTGACCTGCTGAGTTGCTCCAGCATTTTGTGTCTGAGAAAGGAAAGTCAATGGTTAAAGTGAACAAGAAAGCAGAGTTAAAATGAGGCAATTTTATTTGCATTCATGTGTTTCTGATTTTACTTGGACAAGGATAATATAATTGTTTTCTTCCTTTGCTTTGCTGGACTCTTTTGTGAAAGTAAAGATAAATTACAAGAACATTTAGAAAAAAAATGTTTTACAGGGAATGTTATGTCCCTGAGAAGGCTCTGATAAAAGTGTAATGTGACTGTGGGATTTTCAGCAATAACTATAACTAGAACTGTTCTGTTATTTTATTCACTGATGTCATTTCAACACCAGCTGGGCTAAGATTTCCCTTGTGCGAAGAAATTGTAAGTGATGCTCTTGCAGTGATGCATGGCTGTACTGATGTACACAATATTCTGTGGTTCAACAGAGGTGATACATTTCTCAATGAGGGACGAATGGCTTCCCCGTTCGAGCAGCTATTTTGGACTTCACCTTCACGGAAGATACTTTGTCCCTGTAACTTTTTGTGCACATTGGATCCATGTCCTCTTAGAATGCACAGGATTTGAATTTCATATCTATTGCTTGATGAGGGATGGCTGATAAATGCTGGAGAAGCTTCATCACAAAGAAGCAGCCTCAGTGACCACAGGAACAGATCAGCAGAATGGATATTAAACAGTTTCTGAAGTTGGAGCACTTTTCTTCCACGCATGACCAAGTGATGCGTCATGCTTCAAATGCATATCCTTGTGAGATAGATGATAGTTAACCTGTTGTCTCCTTACTGGAGAACGACATAGGAGTTTGCTAATGCCCCTGTCCCACTTAGGAAACCTGAACGGAAACCTCTGGAGACTTTGCGCCCCACCCAAGGTTTCCGTGGTGTTCCTAGAGGTTGCAGGTGGTTGCTGGAGGTTGCAGGCAGTGGAAGCAGGTAGGGAGACTGACAAAAACCTCCGGGAACCGCACGGAAACCTTGGGTGGGGCTCAAAGTCTCCAGAGGTTTCTGTTCAGGTTTCCTAAGTGGGACAGGGGCATTAGGCCACATTTGGAGTATTGTATGCAGTTCTGGTCGTCCCATTACAGGAAAGTTGTGAAAGCTTTGGAGAGTGTGCAGAAGTGGTTTACCAGAATGCTGCCTGGATTAGAGGGTTTCAGCTGCAGGGAGAACTGGATAGACGTGGATTGTTTTCTCTGGAACGTTGGAGGTTGAAGGGAGACTTGATAGAAGTATATAATATTATGAGAGGCATGGATGGGATAGACACACAACCTTTTTTCCCCGGGGTGGAAATGTCCAACATTAGAGTATAAAGCATGGGTATAAAGTGAGGGGGGGAAATATAATGGAAATTTGCAGGGCAAGTTTTTTTTTACACACAATGTGGTGTGAGGATGGATCGCATTGTGTTTGCCATGGTGGTGGAGGCAGATATGATAATGGCATTTAAGATTTTTTGAGATAGGTACATAGATTTGCAGGGAATGGAAGGATATGGACCACTTGCAGGAAGATTAAATCAGTTCAGCAAGGCACCATGTTTGGCACAAACATTGTAGGCTGAAAGGCACGTTCGTGTACTGTACTGTTCTATGTTCTATGATACAAACATAGAAACATAGAAAACAATTGATTATGCCTTGACAGTGGGTATCAGCACAGTAGAAATCTTTGATGAGGATGTTTTATTGCAGGACAGACGGGAGAGAATCTTCAGGCGAAGATCCCAAGTAGCTGCTCCACTGCCCTCCATGGTGATAGATGTCAGCATGTTTGGGAACTGCAGGAGGGTTGCGTGGGTGGCAATGCAGAAGAGTGCTGAGGTTGTGATCATAAGAAGAGCCGAGGTACTAATTGGGAGGGGCATTAAGGTAATGATTGGAAGGGATGTGTAGTGATCAGGCGGGGGAATATCAAGTTCAAGTTCAAGTTTATTGTCATGTGTCCCTGATAGGACAATGAAAGTATAGGCAGTATTGAAGCAGGACTGGGAGGAGATTTGGAGGCAGAGATCAGGAATAATAATAATAATAATGGATGGGATTTATATAGCGCCTTTCTAATACTCAAGGCGCTTTACATCGCATTATTCGTTCACTCCTCAGTCACACTCGGTGGTGGTAAGCTACTTCTGTAGCCACAGCTGCCCTGGGGCAGACTGACGGAAGCGTGGCTGCCAATCTGCGCCTACGGCCCCTCCGACCACCACCAATCACTCACACACATTCACACACATTCACACACAGGCAAAGGTGGGTGAAGTGTCTTGCCCAAGGACACAACGACAGTATGCACTCCAAGCGGGATTCGAACCGGCTACCTTCCGGTTGCCAGCCGAACACTTAGCCCATTGTGCCATCTGTCGTCCCAGGAAGACTGTTGGAGGTGGTGATCAGGAGGGGTATTGAAGGTAATGATCAGGAGGAGTATTGAAAGCAGCGATTAGGATGGGGTAATGGAGGTGATGATTAGGATGGTTGGTGGCGATCAAGTCTTGGAGTCATTGAGTCATCGAGCTATGCAGCATGGCAACAGGCCCTTCTGCTCATCTTGTCCATGTCAACCATGTTGACATTCTGGGTTAGTCCCATTTCTGAGCATTAGGCCCATACCCCTCAAAATACTTCTTATCCATTTAGCTATCAAAATGTCTTTTGAAAGTCGCCATTGTATCCGCTTCTATGGTTCCACAGGCTGTTCATTCCACAAATGGATCACTCTGAGTGGAAAAAGTCGCCTTGAGGGTGACTAGAGAGAGAATAGGGCCCTTCAGAAATCAAAGCGGTCATCTCTGTGTGGAGCTGCAGGAGATGGGCAAGGTTCTCAGCGAGTATTTCTCCTGTTTTTACTTTGGAGAAAGACACTAAGACTGAGGAGCTTGGGACAGTTAATGAAGATGTCTTGAGGGCAGTCAGTGGTACAGTGGAGGAGGTGCAGGATGCCCCAAGGCTTACTAGAATAGATAAATACCCCACGCCTGATCAGATATATCCAAGGACTGTGGGAAACTATGGAGGAATTTGCAGGAGGCCTGGCTGAGACACATGGAACATATGTAGATAGGCGAGGTTCTGGAAGACTGGAGCGTGGCTAATGTTGTGCCCTAATTTAAAAAGGCTTTTTAAGAAGTAAGCTAAGAAGTTGTTGACGAGGGTTAAGCGGTGGATATTGTCTACATGGTCCTCACCTTCCTCACTCTCCACTGTAACAATATTGGTGATTTGTGTGGGAGGCAGTAATTAGGAGGGCTGTTGATAGCAGTGATGGGGATGGTTGCTGGAGGTGGTGTTTGGGAGGCATGATGTAGTGATGCGTAAGACAAGTGATGCAGACATCAGTTGGGTTATGAGATTGAGAATGTGATGGATATCGAGGCAAGTTCAGAGGGGATATTAAAGAATGCTGAGGTAATGATCGGAGTAGGATATGCGGCCTACACCAACTTCAAGCCGCGGTCTCCGGTGGGGAGGCACCGATTCAGGACTTATCTGGACTTACCTTGTCTGAACATCTGGCTGCCCGCAGCGGCAACTGCGGAGGGTTGTGGTCCCGACCACGGGGGAAATGGAGGAGGACTGGCCAATTTTTGTGCCTTCCACCACAGTGATGAATGCTGTGGTGGATATTTGTGTTAGATTTTTATTGTGTATTGTGTGTTCTTTCTTTTATTGTACCGCTGCCGGCAAATTAATTTCACTTGCATTTTATGTGCAAGAGAAGAATAAAACTTGACTTGACTTGTGTAATGTTGAGAGAGTGATCAGGAGTGGCATTGAAGGGATGATTGGGAGGGTGTTGTTGGTGGTAAGTGCAAAGGTTGCTAAGGCAATTATCTTTTGGGATGGGGTTTTTCAGGAAGTGATCAAGAGCTATAATGATTGGGATGGGAGCTAAAGCATCGATGGTGGTGTTGTGGCAGGTGGTGACCAGGTAAAGTGTGGAAGTATTGATTGGGTGAGGCACTGAAGCAATGGTTGAGGGGGGATTGGAGGAAATGATCAGAAGGGGGAGTATTTGAGAAGTATGCCAAGGTATTGACTGGGAGGTTCTGAAGCTGTGATTGAGAGGGTTGTTGAGGCAATGTTTGACCGGTGTTGAGATGGTGCTTAGGAGGATTGTGGCAGAGACTGTGTGGGTTATTTTGCACTGGAATTGTACAGTTGATAGAAATTGATGTTGAGCTGACAGTGGGGTGATTTAAGGATGTAGGAAATGGAGCCAATAGTGCTGGTGCTCTCCATGATCTTAAGATACAAAATCTGGACAGGCACACGGCTTTCTAAATTAACATCAGCAGAGGAAAGGATTATTAATTCCTTGAACGTTTTTAAATTGTCATGATTTTGTAGTGAGATTTTATACTCCAGAATTGCTGGGTTTGAACAAAAAAACTGGCCTCAGATATGTCCTTCGTTAATAAATTATAATAGACCTTAAAGTACAAAAAGGTCTGTAAATGTAAGATCTTGTTATTGTTGTTCTCTGATTTTTTTTAAATGTAAGTGCTGTCTTTCATTTGTGAGATCATGCATGCATTGTTATATTTGGCAGGCTTCTGACAGTGTGATCCAACAAACACAGCACACCATTGTTGAAAATTGACCAGTTCTACCCAGAATGTTGTCAGATTCAGGCAAGCGTCTGTGTAAATGTGTGTGATGTACAAATGTGTGTGCCTTCTGCCAAACTGTTAGTACAATAGTTGAGGGAGTTCAGGGCATGGTTAACAAAATTGAGGTCCATGAAATTAAATGGTCTTTGTCCTGATACCTCCCTTGGGATCAAAAATGACGTGTACGTTCCAGCTCTGTGGTGTCTGAACTGGATGATGAGACTTTCATGGGACCCACACAGCGAGGACGATTCTCACTGTTACACCAAATGCTTCTTTTCCATCGTGAGCAATCATGGGCCAGGGATTCCCACAGGCAGTGGGAATGTCGTATTTTCTCAAGGAGGCTGAGAGAATATCCTTGAATCTTTTCATGAGTTCATAAGTGATAGGAGCAGAATTAGGCCACTCGGCCCATCGTGCCTACTCTGCCATTCATAGAAACATAGAAAGATATAAAATAGGTGCAGGAGTAGGCTATTCGGCCCTTCGAGCCTGCACCGCCATTCAATATGATCATGGCTGATCATCCAACTCAGTATCCTGTACCTGCTTTCTCTCCATACCCCCTGATCCCTTTAGCCACAAGGGCCACATCTAACTCCCTCTTAAATATAGCCAATTAACTGGCCTCAACTACCTTCTGTGGCAGAGAATTCCAGAGATTCACCACTCTCTGTGTGAAAAATGTTTTTCTCATCTCGGTCCTAAAAGATTTTCCCCTTATCCTTAAACTGTGACCCCTTGTTCTGGACTTCCCCAACATCGGGAACAATTTTCCTGCATCTAGCCTGTCCAACCCCTTAAGAATTTTGTAAGTTTCTATAAAATCCCCATCAATCTTCTAAATTCTAGCGAGTACAAGCCGAGTCTATCCAGTCTTTCTTCATATGAAAGTCCTGACATCCCAGGAATCAGTCTGGTGAATCTTCTCCGTACTCCCTCTATGGCAAGAATGTCTTTCCTCAGATTAGGAGACCAAAACTGTACGCAATACTCCAGGTGTGGTCTCACCAAGACCCTGCACAACTGCAGTAGAACCTCCCTGCTCCTATACTCAAATCCTTCAATTGTGGCTGATTTATCTCTCCATCTTAACCCCATTCTCCAGCCTTCCCCCCATAATCCCTGACACCCGTGCCAATCAAGAATCTATCTATCTCTACCTTAGAGATAAAATATCCATTGACTTGGCCTCCACAGCATTTCTTTGGGGTAATGAATTCCACAGGTTCCCCACCCTCTGTCTAAAGACTAAACTCTTGTTGTGTCAGTACTTAGAATGGTTTAAACCTGCATCTGACGTTTCCTCCAACACATTTTTTTCTGCTCCACTACAAAATCTCCTCTAGGTACGCCTAATTTGATGAAGAACTTTGCCTCTCACTGACGGAAGTTCTGCAACACCCTCTCTAGCTGCACACCTTCTGTGATTTGTATCTTTCATTAATTTGTCCTATATACCTTCAATGTTTATCCTCTATCTTTCCCCTGACTCAGTCTGAAGAAGGGCCACGACCCGATACATCACCTATTCGTTCTCTCCAGAGATGTGGCCTGAGCCGCTGATTTGCTCCAGGTTTTTGTGTTTATCTTAGAATAGATTGTCCCTTTGAGGAATCTGGTGCGAGGCGTGCGAATTATGTAGCCTGCACAACGGATCTATCAGAATATAATTGACCTTTTAGTGCGGGAATAATGGCTTGTCATGGCCTGTCAACTCATCTTTTTCACCAATGGATTTGGAGGACTTTGCATAGACAGCTTTGATGGTATCTCCCTGGAGGGTTGAAGAGCCTTCTCTGTAGGCAGTAAATGTCTCAGACGTGGATGGGTTGTGGGCGGGACTGCAGACCAGTACAGATTTGACATACCAAACTCTAAATACTCTTTGGTATAGAAAAAACTTGGAGAAACTCAGCGGGTGCAGCAGCATCTTTGGAGAGAAGGAAATAGGCAACGTTTCGGGCCGAAACCCTTCTTCAGACTGATGGGAGATGGGGGGGCGGGGAGAAGAAAGGAAAAAGGAGGAGGCGCCCGAAGGCTGGGGGATGGGAGGAGACAGCAGGAGGGCTGAGGAAGGAGAGGAGACAGCAAGTGCTAACAAAATTGGGAGAATTCAATGTTCATGCCCCCAGGATGCAGACTCCCCAAGTCCTCCCCAAGATATGAGGTCCTGTCCCTCCAATTTCCGGCATTGCTCGCTCTGGCCATGGAGGAGACCCAGGACAGAGAGGTCGGATATGGAGTGGGAGGGGGAGTTGAAGTGCTGAGCCACCGGGAGGTCAGGTTGGTTATTGCGGACCGAGCGGAGGTGTTCGGCGAAATGATCGCCCAACCTCCGCTTGGTCTCACCGATATAGATCTGCTGACATCTAGAGCAGCGGATGCAATAGATGAGGTTGGAGGAGATGCAGGTAAACCTCTGTCGCACCTGGAACGACTGCTTGGGTCCTTGAATGGAGTCGAGGGGGGAGGTACGCTGTCATTCTATTATCATTTCTGTATCCATATCCTGGAACTCGCTACCCAACATCACCACAGGGACCATCAGCGGTTCAAGAGGCAGATCACCACTCCCTTCCCAAGGCCAGTTAGGAATGAGCAACAACTCCCGGCTTGCCAATGAAGCCCAGATGCCAAAAATATTGAAAAAAGTAAATTCTCTAAAGGGAAACCAAAGATAGACACAAAATGCTGGAGGAACTAAGGCAGCATCACTGGATAGAAGAAACGGGTGATGTTCCAGGTCGAGACCCTTCTTCAGGCCACCTTGTGGTGCTGTTCCCATTTGACTGCTGTCCATATCCTTCTTGGTGGTAGATGTTCTAGTTTTGCAAGGTGCTGCTGCATTAGCCTGCATGAATAATGGCAGAATATTTTGCGAAGTGACGCATTGCATCTACTGTCCAATGCCTATTTACGGTGGTTGATGAAGTGACAATGAAATAGACCGTTTGTCCTCAATGGTGTCAAACGTCTGCAGATCAGTTAGAGCTGCACTCATCCAGGCAAATGGAAAGTGTCTTGTACATGGTAGAAAAGCATTGGGTGTCAGGATAGAATAGAATAGAATAGAATGCAATTTATTGTCATTCAAACCTAGGTTTGAACGAAATATAATTTCTACAGTTTAACATTACAACACAATCCAAGACCCACACTTAACACAGTTTACATAAACTTCCATCACAGTGAGTCTCCAACATCTCCTCACTGTGATGGAAGGCAAAGTCGTTATCTCTTCCCTTTGTTCCTTCTCCCGTGGTCCAGCAGTCCAACTGCAGTGTCGAGGTGAACTGGAGCTCCGATGTTAAAGCCCCCGGCGGGCGATGGTAAGTCCTGAGGCCGTTTAAGCCACGCCGGGCGATGTTAGGCCCCGGCTCCATGTCCTTAAACCCGCGATTCCAGCGGGAGAAGTCGCCGTTGCGGAGCTCGGAAAAGCGGTCACCCACCAGGGACCTGCGAGCTCCCGATGTTCCCGTCCACCGGGTCTGCGGCCGGTGCCTCCGAACTCCAAAAGTCGGTTCGCAGCCGCACGCCACCACAGCTCTTCCCGCTCCGAAGTTGGCCAGCTCCGCGATCTCAGTTCCGCAGGCTCTGCAACTGGAGCCCTCAGGTTAGTCCCGGCCGGAGGTCGCCGCCGGCTCCACGATGTTAGGCCCAACGACATCCGAGACCCGACAGGGAATAGTCGGGTCCCCGCACAGGGAAGAGATTCAAACAGTTTCCCCCACAGCCCCCCCACTACCCCCCACATATACACAGCTAAAAAAAATAATAAAAACTAACTCAAGACATACATTTAACAAGACAAAAATATAAAAAGACAGACGACTGTAGTCGAGCCGCTGCCGTTAGTTAGATAACCAACTTCTAAATTAAATTTAAATTTCTTTATTTATATAGCACATTTTTAGTCAACTTGCATTGACCCCAAAGTGCTTCACATAATTACATCCACACACACAGGCAAAGGTGGGTGAAGTGTCTTGCCCAAGGACACACACTTCTGACCTGTTCTTGGAGCCAGGGTATTTATATGAGAAGGAATTCTCATTAATTCTCTCCAAAGATGATGCCTGTCCCGCTGAGACACTTCAGCTTTTTGTGTCTATCTTTGGTTTAAACCAGCATCTGCTGTTCCTTCCTGCACAGGGTATTTATATGACTGGTCCAAAGTACTGCTACAGATTCTTACATGTCAGATTGTCAAGGGTTACGGGGAGAAGGCAGGAGAATGGGGTTGAGCGTGGAAAGATAGATCACCCATGATTTATAGGCAGAGTAGACTTGATGGGCCAAATGGCCTAATTCTGCTCTTATGACATGAACATCTACCTGAAGGGTTGGCAGTGTTCCACTCTATCAAAACAACCTCAGGCAGCACACTTCCTGAACTTTGCGAGTAGTTTCTGAACCTACAGCTTTCTATCCAAGATGAGAGTCATGCTTGACACACATGCTGTTGGACTTTGAAAGAAAGACCTGGAATAAAAGAATATCTTTACATCCCCTTCAGAATGTTCCAAATCCAAGAATGCAGTTATCTTTCAATAGAGAAAATGTACCAGTCAATTTAAGTTCAGCCAGCCCCTACAAAGAACTACGATAAAGGCTATATAAATCTGCTGCTGTGCTGTTGGAGAGAATTAATTTTGGATAGGACTGCAGGGAAAACATTTCTGTTCAGGGGCGGCATGGTGGCGCAGAAGTAGAGTTGCTGCCTTACAGCAGACCCGGGTTCGATCCAGACTACGGGTGCTATCTGTACAGAGTTTGGACGTTCTCCCCGTGACCTGCGTAGGTTTTCTCTGAGAATTTTAGTTTCCTCCCACAATCTAAAGACATACAGGTTTGAAGGTTGTCTGCAGCATTCAAATGCAACCGCAAGAAATGCAACACCTGTCCCTTCACCTCCCCCCTCGACTCCATTCAAGGACCCAAGCAGTCGTTCCAGGTGCGACAAAGGTTCACCTGTATCTCCTCCAACCTCATCTACTGCATCCGCTGCTCTAGATGTCAGCTGATTTACATCGGGGAGACCAAGCGTAGGTTGGGCGATCGTTTCGCCGAACACCTCCGCTCAGTCCGCAATAACCTACCTGAACTCCCGGTGGCTCAGCACTTCAACTCCCCCTCCCATTCCCAATCCGACCTCTCTGTCCTGGGTTGAGTGAGCGACAGCGGAAATTGGAGGAACAGCACCTCATATTCCGTCTGGGGACCTTGCGTCCGTATGACATTAACATTGAATTCTCCCAATTTTGCTAGCCCTTGCTGTCTCCTCCCCTTCCTTAACCCTCTAGCTGTCTCCTCCCACCCTCCCATCCGCCCGCCCTCGGGCTCCTCCTCCTCCTCCCCTTTTCCTTCTTTCTCCCCCCCCCACCCCCCATCAGTCTGAAGAAGGGTTTCGGCCCGAAACGTCACCTATTTCCTTCGCTCCATAGATGTTGCTGCACCCGCTGAGTTTCCCCAGCAATTTTGTGTACCTTCGATATTCCAGCATCTGCAGTTCCCTTTTGAACAGGTTTGAAGGTTAATTGGCTTGGTATAAATGGTATAAATTGTCCCTAATGTAGGATAACGTGAATGTGCGGGAATCGCTGGTCGGTGCGCACTCGGTGGACAGTCTTAGAATAAAGGGGAGGCCATTTAAGACTGAGGTGAGAAAAACCATTTTCACCCAAAGAGTTGTGAATTAATGGAATTCCCTGCCACATAGGGCAGTGGAGGCCAAGTCACTGGATGGATTCAAGAGAGAGTTAGATAGAGCTCTAGGGGCTAGTGGAGTCGAGGGATATGGGGAGAAGGCAGGCACGGGTTATTGATAGGGGATGATCAGCCATGATCACAATGAATGGTGGTGCTGGCTCAAAGGGCCAAATGACCTCCTCCTGCACCTATTTTCTATGTTTCTATGGACCAAAGGGCCTGTTTCCACGCTGTATCTCTAAACTAAACTGAAATAAATGAAATTTCTGCTCTTCAGGATCTTTTACTTCCATCACAGGGGGCAATCAGGATATTGGATTGATGTCTGCTCCCTAACTTGACACCTCCAACGTTGGAGCAGTCACTCTGTCCCACTCATGCGTGCCATCCCAATATTTTGTGCAGAAGTCTCCGGAGCGGAGCTGGAATTCAGAACTGTCTGACTCAAACAATTATGCTATCAACTGAAGCGCAACTGATGTTGAATTCATTAACTTCTATTGGATCCAAATTGTGGAAACAAAATATAATGTGATTGCTGGCATGTTGTGCATTTTGCTAATAAAATAAGAGAACAATAGAACAAGAGAAGCAGAAGTTAGTCATTCAGCTCTTTGTGTCCAATTGTCATTCAATGAGATTGTGATCTGTTACCTATGGCCACTTTCCTGTATATAAGGTCATGTCATAAGTGATAGGAGCAGAATATGGCCATCCAGCCCATCAAGTCTACTCTGCCATTCAATAATGGCTGATCTATCTCTCCCTCCTAAACCCATTCTCCTGCCTTCTCCCTATAACTCCTGACTCCATTACCTCCATATCCTTGGATTCCAGGGAACAAACGCCATTGCTTTGTTTCTTTGTAAATGTAAAACGATAAAAATTGGCATGCAGTGAATAAAGGGGATCCATTAAAAAAACTAAAATGTATTGTTTTAAAGTGATGTTTATAGAATTATAGACTTAATGCTGGCTCTTAAGCCCACCACTTGTGGTTTACGAGTGCCTGGCACCAAATGTTCATGTACACCAACAGCTGAATTACATCAAAATTGTACTCGGACTCTTGCGCAATCACTTACTCAATGCACTGCAAAATTAGACTCAATAATCAATAACGTCTTTGTGTATTTCTCATTACTGTCGGGCCCGGTGAGATTTACTTTCCTTCGTTCAGTGATCCTTTGATTAAAACATATTTTAAATGTATGTACTGTACGTTTTAAGTCCTGCACTTGAAGTCCTGTCGATTTTCATTCCCATGTTTGGCGTAAACCTGCCAGCTTCTGCGGAATACAAGCATCCAAATGTTTTGAGCAAGTTCTGCTTTACTTCTCTGCAACAGACAGTTCTAGGCAACTTGCCACATCTAGGCAGCCAAATTAGTCATTGTCCTCGTGATTTTTGGGATTTAACAAAACCTTAATTGGAAAATATATAAAAATATGTTTCTTCAACTCCACATTTTTACCAGAGGAGCACATTTTACACGACAGGATTGAACTTGGCCTGTTTGCAACGCTGGAAGATTGGAGCAGAGACTCGAATTTAGGTGCCTTCCTCCTGCACCCAACAAACGTCAGAAACATGGACAATGCCATTTTGGTTTGGGGGCATTAGAAGTGCCCTTGTCATCAACTGGTGGGGTATGTGAGTGGTGGAGGATGCTAGGTGGAGGCAGATGGGATAGTGTCATTTAAAATACTTTTAGATAGGCATATGGATATGCAGGGAATAGAGGGATGTGGATTATGTGCGGGCAGATAAAAGTTTGTCCTAGAACAGGCAGCTGTTGCCTCACAGTGCCAGTGACCAGGGGTTCAATCCTGACCTGGGGTGCTGTCTATGTGGAGTTTGCAAATTCACCCTGTGACCACGTGGGTTTCCTCCCATATCAAGAAAGAAGTGCGTGTTTGTAGGTTAATTGGCCCCTGTAAATTGCCCGTAGTGTGTAGGGCGTCAATAAGACGGTGGGATAACATAGAACTGGTGTGAATAATAATAATAATAATAATGGATGGGATTTATATAGCGCCTTTCTAATACTCAAGGCGCTTTACATCGCATTATTCATTCACTCCTCAGTCACACTCGGTGGTGGTAAGCTACTTCTGTAGCCGCAGCTGCCCTGGGGCAGACTGACGGAAGCGTGGCTGCCAATCTGCGCCTACGGCCCCTCCGACCACCACCAATCACTCACACACATTCACACACATTCACACATGGGTGATCAGTGGTCAGTGTAATCTCGATGGGCCAAAGGGCTTGTTTTTATGCTGATATTTAAACTCTAAACTAAATATTGTGGGTTGAAGGGCTGATCCCTATGTTGTACTGTTCTATGTTCTATGTATGTCGTTAATTAGGCAATATGCTTCTTGACTATATAATGGTTGACGTGAACTTTTTGATCCAGGTCAGGATGTGGGAGTGTATTCCCCAGAATTTACTTGCTGAGAGCCTTATTTTATGGCGCACAAACTATTTCTTTCCCTATTAACCAGGTCATTAGCTGCACAAAAAGACCACAGAGGAGCTCAAAGCCAAGTATATTTCAACAGGGGATGGCACAGTAATGCAGCAGTAGAGTTGCTGCCTTACAGCACCAGAGATTTGTGTTCCATCCTGTCTACAGATGCTGCCTGTATGGAGTTTGCAAGTTCTGCCTGTGACCGCCTGGGCTTTTCACTGGGTGCTCCGGTTTCCTCCCATACTCCAAAGACATACAGGTTTGAGGGCTATTTGGCTTTGGTAAAATTGTCCCTAGTGTGTGGGACAGTGCTAGTGTACGGGATGATCGCTGGTCGACTCAGTGGGCCGAAGAGCCTGTTTCCACATTTTATCTCTAATGTCTAAAGTATAAATCCGTTAAACTCTCTCAAACTATCTAAATGTGGAGATAGGAGTTGCAGAACTGTTTCTCCTATTTCCACACCAAGGTTGCTGCTTAGTTACAACCAGTTCTTACCCCCTACTCCTTCATTACCCTCCTTCTCCCTTTGATCTACATGTAAGAGATCTAAATTCAGATCTCTACTGGAGTGATAAAGGCACAAGAAACTGCGGATGTTGAATCTGGCGTGTAACACAAATTGCTGGAAGTACTCATGAGGTCCGGCAGTATCTGTGGATGGAATAGCTGGGCAACGATTTCGGTTTGAGACCCTTCCTCAGACTGACTGTTGTAGAGGGGAGAATACAGGTTAAGAACTTCCAGCTTTCTTCATGACCACTCCCCCGGTCTGAAGAAAGGTCCAGACCAGAAACATCGCTGATCCATTCCCTCCACAGTTGCTGCCTGACCTGCTGATTTCCTCCGGCAATTTTGCTGACCTAAGAGTTTTTTAGCGATGCAGCTAAAATGTTTCCTGGAGCTCAGTAAGCCTTAGAAACATAGAAACATAGAAACATAGAAATTAGGTGCAGGAGTAGGCCATTCGGCCCTTCGAGCCTGCGCCGCCATTCAATATGATCATGGCTGATCATCCAACTCAGTATCCCGTACCTGCCTTCTCTCCATACCCACTGATCCCCTTAGCCACAAGGGCCACATCTAACTCCCTCTTAAATATAGCCAATGAACTGGCCTCGACTACCCTCTGTGGCAGGGAGTTCCAGAGATTCACCACTCTCTGTGTGAAAAAAGTTCTTCTCATCTCGGTTTTAAAGGATTTCCCCCTTATTCTTAAACTGTGACCCCTTGTCCTGGACTTCCCCAACATCGGGAGCAATCTTCCTGCATCTAGCCTGTCCAACCCCTTAAGAATTTTGTAAGTTTCTATAAGATCCCCTCTCAATCTCCTAAATTCTAGAGAGTATAAACCAAGTCTATCCAGTCTTTCTTCATAAGACAGTCATGACATCCCAGGAATCAGTCTGGTGAACCTTCTCTGCACTCCCTCTATGGCAATAATGTCCTTCCTCAGATTTGGAGACCAAAACTGTACACAATACTCCAGGTGTGGTCTCACCGAGACCCTGTAACTGCAGTAGAACCTCCCTGCTCCTATACTCAAATCCTTTTGCTATGAAAGCTAACATACCATTCGCTTTCTTCACTGCCTGCTGCACCTGCATGCCTACTTTCAATGACTGGTGTACCATGACACCCAGGCCTCGCTGCATCTCCCCTTTTCCTAGTCGGCCACCATTTAGACAATACCTTGATCTTAGATGGTGTGGGGGAAATAAGTTATTTACACCTCAAGAGCGGGCGGCATGATAACCCAGCAGATAAAGCTACTGTCTTACAGCAGCAGAGACCCATGTTCGATCCTGACAACAGGTGCTCATCTATACGGATTTTGTACGTTCTCCGATACTCCGAGATTTTCGTTTTTCTCCCACACTCCACAAGTTAGTTGTCTTGGCATAAATGTAATATTATCCCAAGTGTGTGTTGGGTAGTGTTAATGTACGGGGATCACTGGTCGGGGTGGGCCGATGGGCCTGTTTCAATGCTGTATCTCTAAACTAAACTAAACTAGTGAAGCCACATTGTACCAATAGTGTTGTGGTATGAACATTAGTTATGGTATGAACATTGTCTTCTCTCATTTCAGGTAGTCCCTACATTCCCCTCCCCTTCTCAGCTCTCCCTCAGCCCACTGGCTCCACCTCTTCCATTATTCTTCCAGACCCCCCCTCTCCCCACCCACCCTCACATCAGTCTGAAGAAGGTTTTCGACCCGAAACGTTGCCTATTTCCTTTGCTCCAAAGATGCTGCCTCACCCGCTGAGTTTCTCCAGCATTTTTGTCTACCCTTGATTTTCCAGCATCTGAGGTTCCTTCTTAAACAAAATAGTGTTGCACACTCTGCTTGTGCATAGGAATTAAGAAACATAGAAAAATAGGTGCAGGAGTAGGCCATTCGGCACTTCGAGCCAGCACCGCCATTCAATATGATCATAGCTGATCAGCTAAAATCAGTACCCCTATTTCCTGCTTCCCCCCCCATATCCCTTGACTCCTTAAGCCTAAGAGATAAATCTAACTCTCTCTTGAAAACATCCAGTGAATTGGCCTCTTCTATGGCAGAGAATTCCACAGATTCACAACTCTCTGGGTGAAAAAGTTTTTCCTCATCTCAGTCCTAAATGGCCTACCCCTTATTCTAAAATTGTGATCCCTGTTTCTGGACTCCCCCAACATAAGGAAACTTTTTCCTGCATCTAGCCAGTCCAATCCTTTAAGAATGTTATATGTTTCTCTAAGATCCCCTCTTTAGTGGGTTAGTGGCAGCGCCTAACGGCAACGGCACGACTACAGTCGTCTGTCTTTTTTTATTTTTGTCTTGTTAAATGTATGTCTTGAGTTAGTTTTTATTATTTTTTTTAGCTGTGTATATGTGGGGGGTGGTGGGGGGGCTGTGGGGGAAACCGTTTAAAATCTCTTCCCTGTGCGGGGACCCGACTATTCCCTGTCGGGTCTCGGATGTCGTTGGGCCTAACATCGTGGAGCCGGCGGCGACCTCCGGCCGGGACTAACCTGAAGGCTCCAGTTGCAGAGCCTGCGTAACTGAGATCGCGGAGCTGGCCAACTTCGGAGCGGGAAGAGCTGTGGTGGCGTGCGGCTGCGACCCGACTTTTGGAGTTCGGAGGCACCGGCCGCAGACCCGGTGGACGGGAACATCGGGAGCTCGCAGGTCCCTGGTGGGAGACCGCTTTTCCGAGCTCCGCAACGGCGACTTCTCCCGCTGGAATCGCGGGTTTAAGGACATGGAGCCGGGTCCTAACATCGCCCGGCGTGGCTTAAACGGCCTCAAGACTTACCATCGCCCGCCGGGGGCTTTAACATCGGAGCCCCAGCTCGCCTCGACACTGCAGTTGGACTGCTGGACCACGGGAGAAGGAACAAAGGGAAGAGATAAAGACTTTGCCTTCCATCACAGTGAGGAGATGTTGGAGACTCACTGTGATGGATGTTTATGTAAACTGTGTTAAGTGTGGGTCTTGGATTGTTTTGTAATGTAAAAAACTGTAGAAATGATATTTCGTTCAAACCTAGGTTTGAATGACAATAAATTGCATTCTATTCTATTCTATTCATCCTTCTAAATTCCAGTGAATACAAGCCCAGTCCAAGTTCAAGTTCAAGTGAGTTTATTGTCATGTGTCCCTGTATAGGACAATGAAATTCTTGCTTTGCTTAAGCACACAGAAAATAGTAGGCATTTACTACAAAACAGATAAATGTGTCCATATACCATGATATAAATATATACACACATGAATAAATAAACTGGTAAAGTGCAAATAACAGAAAGTGGTTATTAATAATCAGAGTTTTGTCCGAGCCAGGTTTAATAGCCTGATGGCTGTGGGGAAGTAGCTACCAGAGAGTGGTGGCTGTGTGGAATGAGCTTCCAGTGAAGGTGGTGGAGGCAGGTTCGTTTTTATCATTTAAGAATAAAATGGATAGTTATATGGATGGGAAAGGAATGGAGGGTTATGGTCTGAGCGCAGGTATATGGGACTAGGGGAGATTATGTGTTCGGCACGGACTAGAAGGGTCGAGATGGCCTGTTTCCGTGCTGTAATTGTTATATGGTTATATGGTTATATGGCAGCCCCACCATCCTAGTGAACCTACGCTGCACTCCCTCAATAGCAATAATATCCTTCCTCAAATTAGGAAACCAAAATTGCACACAATACTCCAGGTGGGTCTCACCATGTACCTGTACAACTGCAGTAGGACCTCCTTGCTCCTAAACTTAAATCCTCTCGCAATGAAGGCCAACATGCCATTAGCTTTCTTCACTGCTTGCTGTATGTGCATGCTTACTTTTAGTGACTGATGTACAAGCACACCCAGGTCTCATTGCACCTCCCCTTTTCCTAATCTGACACCATTCAGATAATAATCTGCCTTCCTGTTCTTGCAACCAAAGTGGATAACCACACATTTATCTACATTATACTGCATCTGCCATGCATCTGCCCACTCACCCAACCTATCCAGGTCACCCTGCAGCCTCACAGCATCCTGCTCGCAGCTCACACTGCCACCTAGCTTTGTGTCATCCGCAAACTTGGAGATGTTTACCAAATCCATTCAGTCTACTTCTTTTCACCCCTTCATCATTTATTTGGGGAACATTGTTTGTCAACCCACACTCTCATTGCAGCTACTTTACACACTTAGAATGAGAGTAACAATTTTTATTCCCAACCCATATTTTTCCATCTCTTAACTTTCACCCACATTTCAAACAGCTGACCCATTATATTTTAATTGTTATCATGCAGAAGAAAATACATGTTGCACAAATTAATGTTGTGGTTTGCTGGTTGGATTCATTCATACAATACAGCCAAACAATCAAAACATGAACAGTGAGATTTGCACTTACTTTATCCTTTCCAAAATGTTCTGCAGTTTTCAATACTGATAAATAGGTTTTGGCATCACATGCATTTGAGAATAATTGTTTGGTTCTAAATATTGACTGTTCTGAAGAACTTCCCAAAATAATCTCTTATCCATATTCTCCAGTGATGCTCCTTAATTGTTGAGTTATTCCAGAACTTTGTGTCTTTCCCAGGTAAACCATCTTCTGCAATTAGGTCACAAAGCACAGGAGTAACTCAACAGGTCAGGCACCATTTCTGGATATGATGGAAAGGTGACTTTTCTGGTCGAGACCCTTCTTCAGATCCTGAGATCATTGCCTGGCCTATTGAGTTACTCCAGCACTTTGTGTCATTTTGTGTATTAAGCAGCACCTGCAGTTCCTTGTTTCTATTAAAAAAATAAGCTCTGTTCTTATCTCACAATTTGTAAAAAAATATTACTAGGTAGATTTTAATCACGAAGATGGTGTACTATTTTGAAAATGTGGCAACTCTTCAACAAATTCCCCTTGTGTCTGCTTCCTGTGGAATAAAATCATGGGAGACCCCTTCCACCCCAGCAACGGACTGTTCCAGCTGCTACGGTCAGGCAAACGCCTCCGTTGCCATGCTGTGAGAACGGAGAGGTTGAGAAGGATTTCTTCCCAGAGGCCATTAGGACTGTAAACTCCTATCTCTCCAGGGATTAACTTTTACTGTACCACTCTACTGCTTTTTAAAAATTCGCAGGAAGATTGTTCCCGATGTTGGGGAAGTCCAGAACAAGTGGTCACAGTTTAAGGATAAGGGGGAAATCTTTTAGGACCGAGATGAGAAAAACATTTTTCACACAGAGAGTGGTGAATCTCTGGAATTCACTGCCACAGAAGGTAGTTGAGGCCAGTTCATTGGCTATATTTAAGAGGGAGTTAGATGTGGCCCTTGTGGCTAAAGGGATCAGGTGGTATGGAGAGGAGGCAGGTACAGGATACTGAGCCATGATCATATTGAATGGCGGTGCAGGCTCGAAGGGCCAAATGGCCTACTCCTGCACCTATTTTCTATGTTTCTATGTACCCCTTTTTCCTTCCGCCCACAATGAAAAAGAATATGTGTTTCTGTTACATTCTGCTTATAGATTGTTTGGTTGTTTGTTTGTTTGTCTTTTTGCACAATCCGTGAGCATTGCCACTTTTCATTTCACTGCACATCTCGTATGCGTATGTGACAAATAATCTTGACTTGACTTGACTTGAATACTGAGGTGAGGATCAACATGCAATACATGAGAAACCAACAGTAGGGGGCACCCTTTACCAAGTTTCAAACTATAGCTTATTATTCATAATAGACTTTTCTTTTGGCCAGAATATTTTTTACTGCTGCTTCCAAGTTCAATATTTCACTGTCACCTAGCCAGCATTAATTGGGTGTGCCAAATAACTGGCATTGAACAACACAAAGCATAACTATGTGGAAAACATAAATGTTTTGAGGCAGGCAGCAACCGTAAAATTGCTCATAAATTTCCACTGATAACTTTGACCACTGAATGGCATACAAGGAATGCTATACATAGAAACATAGAAATTTGGTGCAGGAGTAGGCCATTCGGCCCTTCGAACCTGCACCGCCATTCAATGTGATCATGGCTGATCATCCCCAATCAGTATCCCGTTCCTGCCTTCTCCCCATATCCCCTGACTCTGCTATCTTTAAGAGCCCTATCTAGCTCTCTCTGTATCCAGAGAACCTGCCTCCACCGCCCTCTGAGGCAGAGAATTCCACAGACTCATAACTCCCTGTGTGAATGGTGGAATTGTCTCGATGGGCCAAATGACCTATTTCTGCTCCTATGACATATGAACTTACAATAGGGAAAGATACATGACGATAATAAATCTAAACCCTAAGGGCCGCATGATTTCTAATAAATGATTTTGATTTCAATTTTTAACTTATTATGTACAATATTCGCAATGTTTATTATTTCTGGAAAACGAGGCAATTTTACTAGTTTACGCTGTTGTTAGTTTTCTGTCCACTTTTTGGCAGTCTAAACCTTAAATCGTGGGAAACCATTGGAAGCATAATCCTAATTTCTAACCTCAGCAGACAAAGTTGAGGCTACCCTGAGCTTGAAAGACAGTCAATGCTGTGAGAACGCAGAGCAGCCAACAAAAGAAAATGAAACATCAGCTAAAATGCAAAACTGATGTTGGGTGGAGCTTCATTAGGAGATTGAGGGGGGATCTTATAGAAACTTACAAAATTCTTAAGGGGTTGGACAGGCTAGATGCAGGAAGATTGTTCCCGATGTTGGGGAAGTCCAGGACAAGGACTCCTGCCTTCTCCCCATAGCCCTTGACACACTTACCAATCAAGTGTCTGTCAATCTCCACCATAGAAGTACCCAAAGATCGTCTCCACAACTGCCTGTGGCAAAGAATTCCACAGATTCACATCCCTCTGTCGAAATAAATTCATCCTTAACTCCTTTCTATGTCCACACTGAGGCTAATGGCCTCTGGTCCCAGACTCTCCAACTATTGGAACCACCTCCTCCACATCTATCCAGGTCTTTCGTTGTTCCACAGTTTCTACTTGAATTTGGCTAAGAAACATAGAAAATAGGTGCAGGAGGAGGCCATTCGGCCCTTCGAGCCAGCACCGCCATTCATTGTGATCATGGCTGATCGTCCCCTATCAATAACCCGTTCTTGCCTTCTCTCCCTATCCCTTGACTCCACTAGCCCCTAGAGCTCTATCTAACTCTCTCCTAAATCCATCCAGTGACTTGGCCTCCACTGCCCTCTGTGGCAGGGAATTCCATAAATTCACAACTCTCTGGGTGAAAAAGTTTTTTCTCACCTCAGTCTAGATTGTATTTATCTATATTATTTCATATATGATTAGAGAGCAAGTAAAACAAAGCTTTTCAGTCTACCTCTGTGCTCATGACGATAATAAATCTAAACCCTAAGGGCCGCATGATTCCTAATAAATGATTTTGATTTCAATTTTTAACTTATTATGTACAATATTCGCAATGTTTATTATTTCTGGAAAACGAGGCAATTTTAGTAGTCCACCCTGTTGTTAGTTTTCTGTCCACTTTTTGGCAGTCTAAACATTAAATCGTGGGAAACCATTGGAAGCATAATCCTAATTTCTAACCTCAGCAGACAAAGTTGAGGCTACCCTGAGTTTGAAAGACAGTCAATGCTGTGAGAACGCAGAGCAGCCAACAAAAGAAAATGAAACATCAGCTAAAATGCAAAACTGATGTTGGGTGGAGCTTCATTAGGAGATTGAGGGGGGATCTTATAGAAACTTACAACATTCTTAAGGGGTTGGACAGGCTAGATGCAGGAAGATTGTTCCCGATGTTGGGGAAGTCCAGGACAAGGGGTCACAGTTTAAGGATAAGGGGGAAATCCTTTAGGACCGAGATGAGAAAAACATTTTTCACACAGAGAGTGGTGAATCTCTGGAATTCTCTGCCACAGAAGGTAGTTGAGGCCAGTTAATTGGCTATATTTAAGAGGGAGTTAGATGTGGCCCTTGTGGCTAAAGGGATCAGGGGGTATGGAGGGAAGGCAGGTGCAGGATACTGAGTTGGATGATCAGCCATGATCATATTGAATGGCGGTGCAGGCTTGAAGGGCCGAATGGCCTTCTCCTGCACCTATTTTCTATGTTTCTATGTTTCTATGTTTCATGCCTGGTGTTGAAGCCGTCAGATTGCACTTTGGCTACTGATTTCCCATCAGATTGCTGAGGTCCATGATCCTTCGCCCCCACCGAGTTACTCCGTACACAAGCACCATCCTACACACTAGGAACAATTTACAATTTTACCAAAGCCAATTAATCTACAAACCTGTACATCTTTGGAGTGTGGGAGGAAATCAGAGCCGGAATAAAACCTATGCCGGTCACAGGGAGAACGTACAAAACTCCATACAGACAGCACCCGTAGTCAGGATCGAACCCAAGTCTCTGGCACTGTAAGGCAGCAACTCTACCGCTGCACCACTGTGCCTCCCTTCTTCATAACATTTCAGGAAAATGTGATCTTCGGCTTTAAAAAGATTATGTTAAATGAAATGTAAATTTGCAGCTGGTGCAACCTGCTAATAATTAGGTACTACAGTCATAAGGTCATAATTGATAGTAGCAAAATTATGCCATTCGGCCCATCAAGTATATTCCGCCATTCAATCATGGCTGATCCATCTCTCCCTCCTAACCCCAGCAGAGAGAGTCTCCTTGCACTACAGAAATAATTTTATCTGAGGACAGGTGACCTGTGCATCCAGACTTGTGGCCAATGTACATCATACACAGAGGTCACTGAGAATATTTGATTGACATCAAAAGATAGACACATAAAGCTGGAGTAACTCAGCAGATCAGGCAGTATCTCTGGAGAGAAGGAATAGATGACATTTCAGGTCGAGACCCTTCTTCAGACATCAGGCAATGTGCAGTGCATGATTGACTTCACTGTTCCTAAACTATCATGGCTGAGGAGGTTTGCTAAGATAGGAGATGAAGATAGTTTATCCCATCTCTAATTATAGGACTCGTCCTAACCTGGCTTAAGCTCATTGAGTTGGCTAGATAGGTTCATCATCTGCTTTAGCAGGAGTTCTGGCCAGCACAATCCTTGCTCTTGATGTCTGCATTCAGTGGCACCATATCCCTTCAGTCACACAAACACAGGAATTAGGAGCAAGAGTATGCCTCTTTCATCTCTCAAGCCTGTTTCACTTCTCAATCAGGTCATAATTGCGTACAGTTTTGGTCTCCAAATCTGAGGAAGGACATTATTGCCATAGAGGGAGTGCAGAGAAGGTTCACCAGACTGATTCCTGGGATGTCAGGACTTTCATATGAAGAAAGACTGGATAGACTCGGCTTATACTCGCTAGAATTTAGGAGATTGAAGGGGGATCTTATAGGAACTTACAAAATTCTTAAGGGGTTGGACAGGCTAGATGCAGGAAGATTGTTCCTGATGTTGGGGAAGTCCAGGACAAGGGGTCACAGCTTCAGGATAAGGGGGAAATCCTTTAAGACCGAGATGAGAAAAACATTTTTCACACAGAGAGTGGTGAATCTCTGGAACTCTCTGCAAAAAAGAGGGTAGTTGAGGCCAGTTCATTGGCTATATTTAAGAGGGAGTTAGATGTGGCCCCTGTGGCTAAAGGGATCAGGGGGTATGGAGAGAAGGCAGGTACGGGATACTGAGTTGGATGATCAGCCATGAACATAATGAATGGCGGTGCAGGCTCGAAGGGATGAGTGGCCTACTCCTGCACCTATTTTCTATGTTTCTATGTATCTATGTAATTGATCTGATTGTAAATGTAACCACATTGTTATCCACCCTAGTAACCTTTCACAGTCTTGCTTCTCAAGAATGTTGCTCAAATTGCCTTAAAAATATTCAAATACTCTACTCCCATTTCACTTTGAGAAAGAAAGATCTCAAGACATGATCCTCTGAGAGAAAAGACTTTGCTTCATCTTGGTCCTAAATTATTCTTAAATGTTGCCCTGCTTTACATTCTTCAACAAGAGGAAACATCCTCTCCACAGCAACTTTTGTCAAGACCACTCAGAATCTTTAATATTGCAATTGTCCTTTTGCACTCTTCTAAAATCTAGTGGATATAAGTGTAGCCTATAAAACCTTTCTGTAAAAGATAATTCAGTAACTCTGGGAGGACTAACTCTGGTTCAGTGAGGAATGCAGAAGACCTTGCACCAAGTGTATTGAAAAATGTTTAGCTACAAGCCTGGTGAAGCTGCAGCATGGATCACCTGGTGCTATGGGTACAGTGAATAGACAGTTTTAAAAGATCTCACAACTGGTAGACCATACTAAAGTTCTGCAGTCCTGAATGGTGGTGGACAATTAAACAGCTTGTGGAAGAGGCCCCAAAACATCCCTATCCTCAGCACCGACAAGACAATGCCACGGAAGGCTGTTGAGGCCAAGGCAGTGGATATTTTTAAGGCAGAGATAGATAGATTTTTGATTAGTATGGATGACAGAGGTTCTGGGGAGAAGGCAGGGAGAGGGAGAGATAGATCAGCCATGATTGAATGGCGGACTAGACTTGATGGGCCGAATGGCCTAATTCATCTCCTATCAGATTCAGATGGCGATGTTGAATAGATGGTTCATCTCAGTTTCCACCATCACTAAAAGTGGACTTTGGCCATTTATTTGCTTCACATCATAGCAAGAAATAGCTGACTGTGGTGGAGATAGCACATGTTATGGGACGAGGCAGCATCATGGTTGTAATAATAAAGCCTTGTACTTCAACACGAGCCACACCTCTAGCCAAACTGTTCCAGTATCTTTATCCAGCAGACACTGTGGAACATTTCCTACGTATGCCTTATCCAAAAAAACATGGAGAAATCTAATTGCATTCATTCCTGTCCATATTGAAACATAATGGAAGCTGCCATTGACAATGATACGAAGCAGCACTTACTCACCGAGAATCTGCTCATCAGTTAGGCTGCACTGAGCCGTTTAGCTCTGCACCTCATCACCAACTTGGTTCAAAAATGGACCCAAGAGCTGAATTCTTAGGGTGAGGTGGGAGTGACTATCCTTGCCATCAAGGCATAATTTAGACAAGCGTAGCATTGGGATGGCACAGTGGTTTAGTTTAGTTTAGTTTAGAGATACAACACCAGGTCCGTGCGGACCAGCGATCCCCTAGCCTATAACACTATCCTACACACACTAGGGTCAATGTTTACATTTACCAAACCAATTAACCTACATACTTGTACATCTCTGGAATGTGGGAGGGAACTGAAGATCCCGGAGAAAACCAAGGCAGGTCACGGGGAGAACGTACAAACTCCGTACAGACAGCACCCGTCGTCAGGATCGAACCCGGATCTCCGGCGCTGCATTCGCTGTAAGGCAGCAACTCTACCGCTGTGCCACCGTGCCGCCCTATGGTGCAATGGTAGAGTTGCTGCCTCACAGCACAGAGATTCGGGCTTGATGCTAACTTCGGGTGCTGTCTGTATGGAGTTTGTATGTTCTCCACGTGACCATTAAGTTTTCTCCAGGTGCTCCAGTTTCCTCCCACACACCAAAGGTGCACAGGTTTGTAGGTTAATTGACTTTGACAAGTTGTAAAGTTGGCCCTAGCGCGTATAGGTTAGTGTACAGGGTGATCACTGGATGGCGAGGACTTGTTGCTCCGAAGCGCCTCTTTCCATGCTGTGTCTCTAGTCTTAAATAAAGTCAGAGAAAAACTAAAGTCAATGGATCTCAAAGGCAAAATAATCACATTGAGTAATATTTTTTACAAAGGAAGACAGTTGTGTTTGTTTTAGATCAATCATCCCAGCCACGTGACATCTATGCAGGACATGACTCAGTCCGGTGTCCCAGGTCCAACCATCTTCAGCTGTAACAACGGTGACCTTACTTCCTACATAAGATTACAACTGGGATGTTCACTGATGTTTGTATAATGTTCAACTCCAGTCACAGCTGCTCAGAAAGTCTATGCAGCAAGGCATCAATAATATTCAGGCATGGAATGACAATTGGCAAATGCACAGTGTCAGGCAGTGACTAACATATCCCACTAGAGAGAATGTAACGAGCTAACTGACATTCAATGGCCCTACTATCAGTAACATGAATCGGGTTCAGATTCGGTGCCTTGGTCAAGGCAGGGTGGTCTGTCCCGTTTAATCTCTCTGGGTGTGAACTCTGTGGCAATTGAACAACTGAACAGCTTTCTAGTTACCCACACGTGGTGTGTCTGGAGTCACCCACAAAGCATGAAAAGGCGAGGATGGGATTTTCATCAGAGACATACATGACTGAATTACGTGGATTTTTATGATAATCCAGAAGTCTTTAAGACAAGTTCTTGCATTTCCAAATTCCAGATTTTTAACCAAATTTAAATTTGGTGGAATTAGATCAGCCATGATCATATTGAATGGCAGGGCATACTTGAGGGAACTGGTAGCCTAGTTCTACTTTCTTTGTTCTTGTGAACTCAGGTCCCTGGATTATTGATCCAGGAATCTGGATTATTTAGAATATAGAATAGTACAGCACAGAAATAGGCCCTTTGTCCATCAATGTTTGTGCCAAACATGACACTCAGACTAAATCTTATCTGCCTGCACATAATTCATATCCCTCCATTCCCTGCATATCTATATGAGGGGAAAAAGGTCATGAGGTACTAATTGATAGGAGTAGAATTAGACCATTCGGCCCATCAAGTCTATCCCGCCATTCAATCATGGCTGATCTATCTCTCCCTCCTAACCCCATTCTCCTGCCTCCTTCCCATAACACCTGAACTTTGAGCCAGCACCGCCATTCAATGTGATCATAGCTGATCATCTCCTGCCTTCTCCCGACACCCGTACTAATCAAAAATATCTATCTCTGCCTAAAAAATATCCACCAACTTGAGCTCCACAACCTTCTGTGGCAAATAATTCCACAGATTCACCACCCTCTGACTATAGACATTTATCCTCATCTCCTTCCTAAAAGAATGTCCTTTAATTCTGAGGCTATGACCTAGACTTTCCCACTAGTGGAAACATCTGCCTCTCCACCCTATCCATGCCTATTATAAATGTATATACTTCTATCAAGTCTTTACGTAATCTCTGCATTCCAGAGAAAATAATCCAAGTCTGTCCAACCTCTCTTTGTATTTCTTAATCCAGGCATTATTCTGTAAAACCTCCTCTGCACTCTGTCCAAAGCCTCCACATCTTTCCAGTAATGGGACGATCAGAACTGCACACAATACTCCAAATGTGACTGAACCAAATTCCAATAGAGCTGCATCATGAGTTGTCTGGTAATGTAACTAACGTATCATCACATTACCCATGATTGCAGCTACTTGCCGAGACTATCCTAATGTCTTCTCCCAAATCTACAAGCTCTGCCATCAAAAAGGATAAAGATGTTCAGGTACATGGGGATGTTACTCCCTTTAGATTTCCTTCCAAGTCATGCACCATCCTAATTTGGAAATAAAGGCACTCCCTCACTTACACAATAGGCGACTTATGTAAATACGCGTTTACGTAAGCAATTCTTAATCCCCACTGAACCCACGTAGTCTCTGCACCATAGCTCGCCCACGCTCTCTGTGTCAGATCGTAAATCAATACATGCATAGTAGCATTTCTGTTTCCGACCTACGTTACATCCGACTTAAGCAAAGGTCTGATGGATGTAACCTTTTCGTAAGTCGGGAAACTATTCCTTATTGTCACTATCTCTATAATATTAAAACTTTTGTTTGTGGCTGTGTGTGTTTGTGTGTGTCAATATCTGGTTAATTCCTATTTTCTTCCAAACGCTAGGCCACAGCCTTCCCATTTTCACACATTCTACTCACATCTTTCCCGTCGAGGCGATAAACCACTTCTCGTCACATTCTCACGTGTATTTCCGAAGTTGTTAATCATTTAAAGTTTTAAAAACAGCCCGAAAACTCACCCATTTTGGAAAAAAAACCCCGAGTGATGTCACAATGCACTCGCAAGGCAGGATGGGACCCTCCGGGAGGGAGGGGCACTCCAGCGCTCGTGGTAAACGAGGAGTGCGCGTCCCGACGCCAGGTGGCGACGGGTGGTGCCGCGGGCCCTGGCTGGAGCCGAGCCTGGTGCTGGAGCTGGAGTGAGATCCGAGCCCGGGGCTTGGGATGGGGACCATGACCGGGGCTGAGAAAGAAGCCGCCGCTGGAACCAAGGACGTGCCTGGGTCTGGGGTCAGGGACGAGCCCGGAGATGAAATCGGGGCCTGGACTGGAGCCCAGGCAGCGGCCAAGCTGACGGCTGGAGTCTACAGACTGGGCCGGGCTGAGTACGAGGACCAGGCCGAGTTCCAGGCCCTGGAGCTGCTCTACAAACTGGGTAGGTCCTGGGGCAGGAAATGGGAGTGAGGGGAGGAGGATGAGGGAAATAATGAGGAGGGAGATGGGGTGGGGAGTGGGGTGGTAGAGGGAGATCAGGGGGGGGGGGGGAGGGAAGTGTGGAGGAGGGAGATGGGGATGGGTGGAGGAGGGAAATGCCCCCCTCCCTATCTACCCTCACATCCACCCTCTCTACCCCTCTCCCTTTCTACTACCCTCCCTCTCTACCCCAACCCTCTCCCTCCCTCGCCCTCTCCCTCTCTACCCTCCCTCCACCCCACTTTACCCCCATCCCTCTCCCTCTACCCCCTCCCTCTCTGCCCCTCTCCCCCTCCCCCTCCCCCTCTACTCCCCTCCCCCTCCCTCTCCCGATCTACCCCCTCCCCCACCATCTCGATTCCTCTCCCTCTCTACCCGCTTCCCCCTCCCCCTCCCTCTACACCACCCTCCCTCTCTAGGGATTGAAGAGGGAGGGTGAAGAGGAGGAGGAGGAGAGAGTGCTGGGGGATGAGGAGAAATGAGCCGTGCCTGCGCAGTTGGGGGCTATGTGTGAGTGGTGCAATATTACGTTGGGGGAACGGCTTGCGTTGGGGGAATGGGTGAGTGGTGGAATATTGCGTTGGGGGAGCAGACCCAACGGGTCTGCACTTGGTCTAGTTGTCTTTAAATCCCCAAATTCCCTACCCAAAGGCATTTTGTGAGCACCTTTATTGGGACTGGGAAGTCCTGTTTAACGAATCTGCTCGAATTCTTTGAGGAAGTAACAACCCGGGTGGATAAAGGGGAACCGGTGGATGTGGTATACTTGGACTTCCAAAAGGCTTTTGACAAGGTGCCACATAAGAGACTATTGCTAAAAATAAAAAATTATGGGATTGGGGGTAATATATTAGCATGGGTAGAGGATTGGCTAACAAATAGGAAGCAGAGAGTGGGGATAAATGGTTCATACTCGGGATGGCAACCGGTAACTAGCGGGGTTCCGCAAGGGTCGGTGCTGGGACCCCAGTTGTTCACAATTTATATAAATGATTTGGAGGAGGGAACCAAGTGTAATATATCAAAATTTGCGGACGATACAAAAATGGGAGGAAAAGTAGGGGATGAGGAGGATAGGAAGAGTCTGCAAAAGGATATAGATAAGCTAGGTGAGTGGGCAACAACTTGGCAGATGAAATTTAATACTAATAAATGTGAAGTCATTCACTTTGGGAAAAAAAATGATAGGGCAAGTTATTTTCTAAATGAGGAGGAGCTGCGTTGTAATGCAACGCAAAGGGATCTAGGGGTATTAGTACATGAATCACTAAAAGTTAGTATGCAGGTGCAGCAAGCAATCAGGAAGGCCAATGGAGTTTTGGCCTTTATTGCTAGGGGGATTGAGTATAAAAACACGGAGGTCTTGCTGCAGCTGTACACAGTATTAGTGAGACCACATTTGGAATACTGTGTACAGTTCTGGGGTCCATACTTAAGAAAGGATGTACTAGCCCTGGAGGCAGTGCAGCGAAGGTTTACAAGATTAATTCCTGCAATGAGGGGATTGACATATGAGGAAAGGTTAAGTAGGCTGGAACTCTACTCTTTGGAGTTTAGAAGAATGAGAGGCGATCTCATTGAAACATATAAGATCGTGAGGGGCCTTGATCGGGTGGATGCACCGAGGATGTTCCCAATGATCGGGGAAACTAGAACTAGGGGACATAGTCGCAGAATAAGGGGGGGCTCTTTTAAAACTGAGATGAGGAAGAACTTCTTCACCCAGAGGGTAGTTAATTTATGGAATTCACTGCCCCAGGGAGCAGTGGAAGCAGAAACGTTAAATATATTTAAGTCTAAAATAGATGGTTTTTTAGCTGCCAAGGGGATAAGGGGCTACGGGGAGAGGGCAGGGATATGGACCTAGGTATGGTTAGTATAGTAAGACCTGAGTGATCCCCTGGACAAGTGTCGATCGCCTGGATTGGGGTCGGAGAGGAATTTCCCGGATTTCTTTCCCGAATTGGACCTGGGTTTTTATCCGGTTTTTTGCCTCCCCCAGGAGATCACGCGGTTCTTGGGGTGGAGAGGGGTGATAGCGGTATAAAGGGGAGGGTAGTGTCTTGTGTTCTGTGTCTTGTGTCTACTGTTTGTGGGTAAGTGTGTCTGTTTAGTGTTCAGCCATGAGCGAATGGCGGTGCAGGCTCGACGGACCTGGTGGTCTACTATCGCACCTACTTTCTATGTTTCTATGTTTCTATGACTGCAAAAGTGCAGAAGACACCTCCCATCATCTTTTCAATGGGCATTAAATGCCATAAGTCCTAAATTCCCCCCCAAATAATAAAAGTAAATAAAGCTGGACAGGAGCCCATTGGCAACAAGGAAATCTGGATGAGATACCTTTATCCTGTGTTCTCTTGAGATCCCTGGGTGCATCTGTCCTGCTTCATCTCTCCTGCAGCTTTGATTCATCAGTTCACTCAGTGTAGTAGACATGGAATACAGATATTAAGTGGAAAAATGACATTACACATTCCCGAAACGTGCTCCATAAACTTGTAGCGTTCTCCTGAATCACCAAACAGTTGCCAGAATGTTCAACAGAATGAATAGTGTAAATGTCCATAGAACACAATAAAGACATACGAGTGGTTTATAATTTGTTGAGACCAGTGAAATGTGTCCCAGTTTTACTGGCCACATTCGTGAAGCTTTTTGCATGAGAAATGACATTAATCTTGATGCATCCTTGATATCAAACATCTGCACTGTGTACTAATGCACAATAATTCATAACCACAAGCTCCAGGTTAATTTCCCTGGAGACTTATTGCACATTTGAAATTTCCTCCCGAAGACACTGCTTTTCAATTGCACATCATTTAAAAAGGCAGTGCTACACAAACCAATGTCTAAGGAAATGTTTTCCATTTGGAAATATTACTCTTTGGAGAAATATCTAAACAATAGTTCAACAACCTTGTTGGGTAATTTATGAGTTTGCTGCATATTCTGCTGTCTTTCACCCAGATATGATAAAATAACTCTGTTTTTTTCTATTATCTGCACTCAAATTCCATTAAGAACCAAGATACGTAAAAGGTAAAGCAAAAGGATAATAAAGTCGCAGATCAAAAAATACTGGAGATGCTTGAGATTCTGACATCTGTTCTCACATAAATGAATGCCACTTGTATAAAAACCATTCTGCCTTAATATGAAATATAACTCTATTTATCTAAGTAATACATCATTCAAAAATTCTTAATATTGTTTCTTTGTTGTATTTTGTGCCACCGAAAACCAGTGAATAGATTAATATTATTGAAGATTCAAACGTTTTCAATTATACATGCTAAACAGGATGGCACAGTGGTGCAGCTGGTCGAGCTTCAGCCTCACAGCGCCAGAGGCCCAGGTTTGATCCTGACTTTGTGTGCTGTTTGTGTGGAGTTTGAACGCTCTCCCGGTGACCGTGTAGGTTTCCTCTGGTTTCATCTCATATCCCAAAGACGTGCAGGTTTGCAGGTTAATTGGCCTCCGTAAATTGCCCCTACTGCGTAGGGAGTAGAAGATAAAATGAGATAACATAGAACGTGTGTGAAAGGATTATCAATGGTCAGCATGGACTTCTTAGACCAAAGGGCTTGTATCCATGCTGTATCTCTAAACTAAAATAGACATAATGACATAAAAAAAGAGTGCTTTTTATGGTCCGAGAATGTGCTCCAGTTTTACACTCAGTGAAATACTTTGTGCAGGATAATCACTGTTATAATAGAAACATAGAAACATAGAAAATAGGTGCAGGAGTAGGTCATTCGGCCCTTCGAGCCTGCACCACCATTCAATATGATCATGGCTGATCATCCAACTCAGTATCCTGTACCTGCCTTCTCTCCATACCCCCTGATCCCTTTAGCCACAAGGGTCACATCTAACTCCCTCTTAAATATAGCCAATGAACTGGCCTCAACTACCTTCTGCGGGAGAGAATTCCAGAGATTCACCACTCTCTGTGTGAAAAAGTTTTCCTCATCTTGGTCCTAAAAGATTTCCCCTTTATCCTTAAACTGTGACCCCTTGTTCTGGACTTCCCCAACATCGGGAACAATCTTCCTGCATCTAGCCTGTCCAACCCCTTAAACATTTTGTAAATTTCTATAAGATTAGATTCGGTTAGATTAGATAGCCTTTATTGTCATTCAGACCGAAGTCTGAACAAAATTGCAACAGTCAGACATACAATACAATACAATAAAAAACAACAATAAACACATATTAACATCCACCACAGTGAGTCCACCCAGCATCTCCTCACTGTGATGGAGGCAAAAGTCTTTAGGTCTGCAGTCTCTTCCCTCCTCTTCTCCCTCTGCGCTGAGGCGATCCCCCACCGGGCGATGTTAAAAACTGTCCCGCGGCTCAATCACTGCGGCCCGGGGTGGTCGAAGCTGCCGCCCACCAGTCCTGCTGACGCAGCCGCTGGCCCGCGGCCGAACCCCGGACTCAGGCCACCATCGCCAGAACACCGTCCCAGCCACCCTCACGTGAGTATCGTGCCGTCTTCAGCCTCGGGCTGGGCCGCCCCCGACATGGGCGCCGTACCTCCCTCGGGCTGGGCCGCCCCGACATGGGCGCCGTACCTCCCTCGGGCTGGGCCGCCCCGACTTGGGCGTCGCTTCTTCCCCAGGCCGGGCCGCCCCGACATGGGCGCCGTTCCTCCCTCGGGCTGGGCCGCCCCGACATGGGCGCCGTACCTCCCTCGGGCTGGGAACGCCATACCTTCCCGAGATCGGCCACTCCGACGGGAGCACCGTTCCTTCCTCGGGCCAGGCCGCCCTCCCGGGAGCGTCACAGCCCCTCACAGAAGCATTGTTCCAGCCCCGACCCGGGCCGCCCTCACGGGAGCGAGCTCAGGGCGAGTCCTAGCGGGCTCTGCCTCCTGAGTCTCAAGGTCGCCAGCTCCGCCATTAGGCCTCAGCGCAGACGGAGGCAGAGAAGGGGAATACGACAAAAAAGTTGCATTCCCCCGCAGGGAGAGACAGCAAGCCCCGTTTCAACCCCCCCCCCCCCCAAAACAGAAACTAAAAACCAAAACTAGACTAACCAAAAACGAAATAAACAACACAAAAAACACAAAACAAACAGGACTGCCGGTGAGCCGCTGCAGCCAGAGCCGCGCCGCCACTCCGAATCTTCCTCAATCATCTAAATTCTAGCGAGTACAAACCGAGTCTATCCAGTCTTTCTTCATATGAAAGTCCTGACATCCCAGCAATCAGTCTGGTGAACCTTCTCTGTACTCCCTCTATGGCAAGAATGTCTTTCCTCAGATTAGGAGACCAAAACTGTACGCAATACTCCAGGTGTGGTCTCATCAAGACCCTGTACAACTGCAGTAGAACCTCCCTGCTCCTATACTCAAATCCTTTTGCTATGAATGCTAACATTCCATTCGCATTCTTCACTGCCTGCTGCAGCTGCATGCCTACTTTTAATGACTGGTGTACCATGACACCCAGGTCTCGTTGCATCTCCCCTTTTCCTAATCAGCCACCATTCAGATAATAATCTACTTTCCTGTTTTTGCCACCAAAGTGGATAACCTCACATTTCTCCACATTATACTGCATCTGCCATGCATTTGCCCACTCACCCAGCCTATCCAAGTCACCTTGCAGCCTCCTAGCATCCTCCTCACAGCTAACACTGCCCCCCAGCTTCGTGTCATCCGCAAACTTGGAGATGTTGCATTCAATGCCCTCGTCCAAATCATTAATATATATCGTAAATATATATATTTTTTATTTTTAGTTAGTTAAAGTGTTTTTGTTTCTGGAGTTCTAGACTTTTTTATGTGGGGGGTGGGGGGGGGGGAAGGGGGAAACTACCTTTCAGGGTCCCTACCTGGTCGGAGAGGCAGCTTTTCTCCGGGCTGCAGCTTCGACCCGTCCTCGCGGCCTACCAGCGGGCCTGGAGCGGCGTTTCCTGTCGGGCACTGCCCAGAACCACGGCTTCGGCAGCGGCACAGCGCTGGAGCGCTATCGTGGAGCGGGCGATGCCTTGTCCGGGTTGCCGCGCTGGAGCTCCGGTGAGCTGAAGACCGCCGAGTAAAACATCGCGGAGCTGCGGGCAGCGGCGCCGAACTTTTCACCGGGAGCCTGGGATCTCTAGATGAGATCGCCAGTTGTGGAGCTCCAACCGGCGCAGCCTTGTTGGCTTCGGAAGCCGCGGCCTCCAGTACGGAAGCGGCCGTTCCAGGGTTCCCAAGCCGCTGCGAGGATTCTCCCGACGCCGGAGCAACATCACCCGGCGAGAACGGCCAGGAACATCGGGCCTCCGTAGAGGCAACTGTGGAGGCCTCAATGGGCCCGACTATGGGTGAACTGGGGTTGGGGACTGGACATTATGCCTTCCCTCATGGTGGGAGCCATTGTGGGGGGATGTTCTTTATGTTTAAAACTCTTATTAATGTTATGTCTGTATTCCTTCTTCGTGTGCTGCATTGGCAAGAAGCATTTCACTACACCTAGGTGTATGTGACTAATAAATAATCTTTGAACCTTTGAACCTTTTAAATAGCTGGGGTCCCAGAACTGAGCCTTGCGGTACCCCACTAGTCACTGCCTGCCATTGTGAAAAGGACCCGTTTATTCCTACTCTTTGCTTCCTGTCTGCCAGCCAGTTCTCTATCCACATCAATACTGAACCCCCAATGCCGTGTGCTTTAAGTTTGTATACTAATCTCTTATGTGGGACCTTGTCGAAAGCCTTCTGAAAGTCCAGATATAACACATCCACTGGTTCTCCCTTATCCACTCTACTAGTTACATCCTCGAAAAATTCTATAAGATTCGTCAGACATGATTTACCCTTCATAAATCCATGCTGACTTTGTCCAATGATTTCACCAGTTTCCAAATGTGCTGCTATCCCATCTTTAATAACTGATTCTAGCAGTTTCCCCACTACCGACATTAGACTAACTGGTCTGTAATTCCCCGTTTTCTCTCTCCCTCCCTTTTTAAAAAGTGGTGTTACATTAACTACCCTCCAATCCTCAGGAACTACTCCAGATTCTAAAGAGTTTTGTAAAATTATCACTAATGCATCCACTATTTCTGGGGCTACTTCCTTAAGTACGCTGGGATGCAGCCTATCTGGCCCTGGGGATTTATCGGCCTTTAATCCATTCAATTTACCTAACACCACTTCCCGGCTAACCTGGATTTCACTCAGTTCCTCCATCTCATTTGACCCCCGGTCCCCTGCTATTTCTGGCAGATTATTTATGTCTTCCTTAGTGAAGACAGAACCAAGGTAGTTATTCAATTGGTCTGCCATGTCCTTGTTCCCCATGATCAATTCACCCGTTTCTGACTGCAAGGGACCTACATTTGTTTTAACTAATCTTTTTCTTTTCACATATCTATAAAAGCTTTTGCAGTCAGTTTTTATGTTTCCTGCCAGTTTTCTTTCATAATCTATTTTCCCTTTCCTAATTAAGCCCTTTGTCCTCCTCGGCTGGTCTCTGAATTTCTCCCAGTCCTCTGGTAGGCTGCTTTTTCTGGCTAATTTGTACGCTTCATCTTTTGTTTTGATACTATCCCTGATTTCCCTTGTTATCCACGGATGCACTACCTTCCCTGATTTATTTTTTTGCCAAACTGGGATGAACAATTGTTGTAATTCATCCATGCAGTCTTTAAATGCCTTCCATTGCCTATCCACCGTCAACCCATTAAGAATCAATCGCCAGTCTATCTTGGCCAATTCACGTCTCATACCCTCAAAGTTACCTTTCTTTAAGTTCAGGACCTTTGTTTCTGAATTAACGATGTCACTCTCCATCCTAATGAAGAACTCAACCATATTATGGTCACTCTTGCCCAAGGGGCCACGCACAACAAGACTGCTAACTGACCCTTCCTCATTACTCAATACCCAGTCTAGAATAGCCTGCTCTCGCGTTGGTTCCTCTACATGTTGGTTTAGAAAACTATCCCGCATACATTCCAAGAAATCCTCTTCCTCAGCACCCTTGCCAATTTGATTCACCCAATCTATATGTAGATTGAAGTCACCCATTATAACTGTTTTACCTTTGTCGCACGCATTTCTAATTTCCTGTTTGATACCATCTCCAACTCCACTACTACTGTTAGGTGGCCTGTACACAACTCCCACTAGCGGTTTCTGCCCCTTAGTGTTTCGCAACTCTACCCATATCGATTCCACATCCTCAAAGCTAATGTCCTTTCTTTCAATTGCGTTAATCTACTCTCTAACCAGCAACGCTACCCCACCTCCTTTCCCTTTCTGTCTATCCCTCCTGAATATTGAATATCCCTGGATGTTCAGCTCCCAGCCTTGGTCACCCTGGAGCCATGTCTCCGTGATCCCAACTATATCATAGTCATTAATAACTATCTGCACATTCAACTCATCCACCTTATTACGAATGCTCCTTGCATTGAGACACAAAGCCTTCAGGCTTGTTTTTACAACACTCTTACCCCTTATACTATTATGCTGAAAAGTGGCCCTTTTTGATTTTTGCCCTGGATTTTCCAGCCTGCCACTTTTACTTTTCACCTTGCCCTATTGCTACTACCCTCATTTTACACCCCTCTGTCTCTACGCTCACACATTTAAGAAACCCTTTCCCTTTAACTCCATCCTCCACTATCCCATTCGACACCCCACCCCCCTTATTCAGTTTAAAACCACCCGTGTGGCAGTGGCAAACCTGCCTGCCAGAATGCTGGTCCCACACCTGTTAAGATGCAATCCGTCCCTTTTGTACAGTTCCCCCTTACCCCAAAACAGATCCCAGTGATCTAAGAATCTAAATCCCTGCCCCGTGCACCAGTTCGTCAGCCACACGTTCAGGTCCCGTATCTCCCTGTTCCTGCTCTCGCCAGCACGAGGAACTGGAAGCAAACTGGAGATAACAACCCTGGAGGTCCTGCTTTTCAGCATTTTTCCGAGCTCTCTAAAGTCACGCTGCAGAATATTCATCCCCTTCTTTCCCACATCGTTTGTGCCGACATGCACTACCACTTCCGGATGTTCACCTTCGCCCTTGAGGATTTTCTGCACTCTGTCCGTGACACCCTGGATCCTGGCACCAGGAAAGCAGCACACCATCCTCGCATCCCGTCTGTTGCCGCAGAAACCCCTGTCCGTACCTCTCACAATGGAGTCTCCCACTACAATGGCGTTGCCTGCCTTAGGCCTTTTTGGTTTTGGCTCAACAGCCCTATTCGCATCGCAAGCCAGTCTGCCGCTCAGTGTAAACACGTCTTCTGTCCCGACAGAAGTGGGTGAACCTGTTCACAAGAGGTACAACACCCGGGGACGTTGGCATTCCATGCTTCCCTCCCTTTCTCACTGTCTCCCACCTTCTCTCTTCCAGTACCTTAGGTGTAACAATCTTACTGTAGGACTTGTCGAGGAACGACTCCGTTTCTCGGACGAACCGGAGGTCATCCACTTGCTTCTCCAGTTCCCCAACACGGTCCTTCAGGAGCTCTACCTGGATGCACTTCTCGCATTTGTAGCAGCCAGATGCACCAGCGGTGTCCTTGACCTCCCACATACTGCAAGCGTTGCACTGAATCAGCTTGAATGTAATGTAAGAAACTAGGTAGCTAGTTCACTCTTCAGTTTCCACCATTACTAATATGATAATGCCTTTTACAGTTTTTGAATAAAAACTATGTTTTGTATGATAAATGGAGGTCAGTACAACAGGGAGAAAGAACTATGCTGCTGTTCTTCCAAATACTGTCCTCGGATTTAGTTTTATCTACACAGAGAAGGCAGATAAATCGTTGTTCAATATATCCTTGAAAAAATAGTGCATCCATCCCCAGCTCTTCCTTGGGACTAACATTGCCAACTAACTAGCATTATTACCAAGAGATGTTATGGAGGAAACACTGCAAAATATTACCAGTCATATTATCCAACATTTGTTTCTATGTTCATTCAGGAAAATAGTGATTTGTTGCACCTTTTGGGAATGTGTAATGCCATTTTTCCACAATATTATTATTGTCTAATTATGGACTCAAGCAAAATCTACTTCTCACTTTTTGATTGTAGCTCAGTTAAGGGCCTGCCCCACTTGGGCGTCATTTGCACGTCATTTACGCGTCACAACGCGCGCATGGCGTGCATTACACACGCATGGCGTGTGGTGAGGCGTGGTGGCGTAGGCAATGATGCGCGGTAGTGCGTGGCGCCCCAGGATTTTGGGATACACAAAATCTTCGCACGTCACCTGTGTGTCGCGCAAATGATGCCCACGTGGGACAGGCCCTTTAGTTTGTAGCAAGCATGTTAAGCTTCTGTCTAAATAAAGACAGTACATCAATGGTCATAAGTAGGTGCACCATTTTATGTGGATAAAATGTATGCACATCAAAAGTATTAATATGTTTTTGGTATACTTGAACAGTTTTAGTCACAAGGCAAAGTAATAAAGTCTATAACGTTTTCTTTTCAATATATTGCTTGAGAAATGTGGTACAAAATTTGACTAATCAAGAAAATTAAATTAGAATGATTTGGAAAAAATAAGAAATGAAATGATCTTTTATGTCTATTTGACCTTGTTGGCGACATTTTGATTGATGCCAGAAGGCTGCTAATTGTATTGACTTGCATTCATTAGTTTCTAATACTCAGACCATAAAAACCTACATTTGGAACTATTTAAAAGCAATCATAATTAATGTTAAAAAAATCTACTGACAAAAATTGGCCACACATTAAGAACTTCCTCCTGCCATAAAAGTTTGGTTTGGTTTGTGTACTGAATTTGAATGGGAGGGGTCACAGAGCCATAGACTATAAACAATAGGTGCAGGAGTAGGCCATTTGGCCCTTCTAGCCAGCACCACCATTCAATGTGATCATGGCTGATCATTCCCAATCAGTACCCCGTTCCTGCCTTCTCCCCATATCCCCCAACTCCGCTATTTTTAAGAGCCCTATCCAGCTCTCTCTTGAAAGTATCCAGAGAACCTGCCTCCACCGCCCTCTGAGAGAATTCCACAGACTCACCACTCTCTGTGAGAAAAAGTGTTTCCTCGTCTCCGTTCTAAATGGCTTACTCCTTATTCTTAAACTGTGGCCCCTGGTTCTGGACTCCCCCAACATCGGGAACATGTTTCCTGCCTCTAGCGTGTCCAAGCTGTTAACAATCTTATATGTTTCAATGAGATGCCCTCTCATCCTTCTAAACTCCAGAGTGTACAAGCCCAGCTGCTCCATTCTCTCAGCATATGACAGTCCTGCCATCCCGGGAATTAACCTTGTAAACCTACGCTGCACTCCCTCAATAGCAAGAACAGAGATATACAGCGTAGAAACAGGCCGAACAGCCCAACTTGTCCGCACCGACCAACATATCCCATCTACACTTGCCTATGTTTGGCCCATAAAATGCAGGATGGAATTAATACTGTGCAAGCATCTTCGTGAATAGTTCAGAAAGCAGTGTGTGAATACCAATGCCTCATTTAAATGCATGTGCACAGTTTTGATCTCCTCACCTGAAGAAAGGATGCAGTGGAATGTGAGGCAGCCTGAAGGAGATTCACCAGGGTGATTCCTGGGATGAGAGTGTTGCCAAGGGAGGCTAGACAGTTTGTGTCTGTATTCCTTGGAATTTAGAAGCATGAGGGGTGACTTTAGTCAAGTGTATAAGATTCTGAGGGGGTTTGACAGTTACATATTGAGCTATATTCAAGAGTTGATTCGTCACAGACAAAGGGGCCTGCAAAATAAGGAACCTGTTGTTTAAAATAAATGAATATTTTTTTTTTCTCTCAGAGTTTGGGGAATCTCATAAGTTTATATGTTCTAGGAGTGGAATTAGGTTGTTCGGCCCTCCGCCATTCAGCCATGGCTGATCGATCTTTCCCTCTCAATAACGTACTCCTGCCTTCTCCCCATAATCCCTGACACCCTTACCAAACTAGTATTTGTTTCCCTGCCTTAAAAATATCATTGACTTGGCCTCCACAGCTGTCAGTGATAATGAATAGACATATAGGTGCAGGAGTAGGCCATTCGGCCCTTCGAGCCAGCACCGCCATTCAATGTGATCATGGCTGATCATCCCCAATCAGTACCCCGTTCCTGCCTTCTCCCCATACCCCCTGACTCCGCTATCGTTAAGAGCCCTATCTAGCTCTCTCTTGAAAGTATCCAGAGAACCGGCCTCCACCGCCCTCTGAGGCAGAGAATTCCACATTCACAATCCTCTGTGAGAAAAAGGGTTTCCTCATCTCCGTTCTAAATGCCTTATCCTTTATTCTTAAAATGTGGCCTCTGGTTCTGTACTCCCCCAACATCAGGAACATGTTTCCTGCCTCTAGCGTGTCCAAACCCTAATTATTAAACCCTTAATAATCTTATATGTTTCAATAAGGTGCCCTCTCATCCTTCGAAATTCCAGAGTATACAAGAAATATTTAAGAAGGAACTGCAGATGCTGGAAAATTGAAGGTAGACAAAAATGCTGGAGAAACTCAGTGGCTGAGGCAGCATCTATGGAGCAAAGGAAGATCCTTCGCTCCATAGATGCTGCCTCACCCACTGAGTTTCTCCAGCATTTTTGTAGTTCCAAAAATACATTTGTTCACCACCCTCTCACTAAGACACCCTCTGGATCTCTGGGTTCCTTACTCCAAAGGGACTTGGAGGCCATATAATTTAATATGAAGATAGATACAATAAATGGGGCCTGGCAAACAGGAAGACAATGTGGGGCCTGGCAAAGAGGGCAACAGCCATGATCAAATTGAATGGTGGGAAGATTGAAAAGCCCCTGATCATGTATTCTCATGTTTTTGTGTAATTAATCTCTTATGCATTCCTCTCACCACAATCTGCAAGTCGAATTGGTAGTAAGGAAGGCAAACGCAATCCAAGCATTATTTCAAGAGGGCTAGAAAACCAAAACAGGGATGTAATGCTGAGGCTCTATAATGTGCTGGAAAGGCCACATTTGGAGTATTATGAGCAATTTTGGGCACTATATCTGAAGAAGGATATGTTGGCCCTGAAGAGGGTCCATAGGAGGTTTACCCGGGAATGAGTGGGTTAACATATGATGAACGTTTGATAGCACTGGGGCCGTACTCACCGGAGTTTAGCAGGGTGAGGTGGGAACCTCATTGAAACTTAACGAACAGTGAAAGGCTTGGATAGAGTGGATGTGGCAGGATGTTTCCACTAGTGGGAAAATCTAGGACTAGCCTCAGGAGTTTCTCCAGCATGTTTGTCTACCTCAGAATTAAAGGATGTTCCTTTAGGAAGGTGATGAGGAGGAATTTCTTTAGTGGTAAATATGGGGAATTCTTTGTCACAGAAGGCTGTGGAGGCCAAGTCAATGGATATTTTTAAGGCAGAGTTAGATAGTTTCTTGATTAGTATGGGTGTCAGGGGTTATGGGGAGAAGACAGGAGAATGGGATTAGGAGGGAGAAATAGATCAGCCATGATTGAATGGCGGAGTAGACTTGAAGGGCCAAATGGGCTAATTTTGTTCCTATCAATTATGACGACCAAATATATGGCCTCCAAGTCCCTTTGGTCATAAAGACAGTGAGAAATTAAATTGCTCATTTGGACCAAAAATTCTTGAAGGAATGCTTTCCAGAAATTATATTGATATGCTGCGGATAAACAGGACAGCTAATTCAAATATAGTACAAATATACAACAAAGCAATGACTAGGACTGTGTTGACTGAGGGATAGCTTGGCCTGGATACTAAGCACTCATCTGGCCTCATATATTACTGTACTAACTTGCTGTATTCTGCACCTGGTTGAACACTAACCTTACATCTGCTAATTAGTAACAATAGTGTTCCAAAGAATAGTTCTAATGATAGTGCACTATTCTTCAACACACAACTAAAATAGCTGTCTGGATTATTACCAATGAATCAAGGTATATAATGTATGTATATAGATGAAAGGGAAAATTATTCATACTGCAAAATAAATGTTACATAATGTAGCCAGGTTTTTAAAGACATAACTTTGTGAACCCTCTATTTGTCTTGTCATATATCAGTATTCCTACATTTTTATGTTTACCACTCAGGGTTATAATTCTTCTATAATTCTTGTTCCCAAAATGGATCTCAAATTGCTCCATGTCAAATTACTTCTGTCATTTACCTGTCTACTCTAACATCAATCTATGTCTCGCTACAACTCGCAATCTTCCTCTCATACTCTCTGATTTTGTTTCATCAGCAAACGTCAGCGTTGTGCCCCATGTGTATATGAGAGCATCATTTATATAGAAGTGGGAAAGAGTCCACTACACTTCAGTTTAGTTTCATTCAGAGATACAGTGCAGAGACAGGCCCTTCAGCACACCCAGTTCATGCTGACTGGCAATCCCCGTACACTAGCACTATCCTACATACTCGGGACAATTTACAATCTTTACTGAAGCCAATCAACCTACAAACCTTCACGTCAATAAACGATTCTGATTCTTTGGAGTGTGGGATGAAACTGGAGCACCCGGGGAAAACCCACGTGGTCACAGGGAGAACGTACACACTCTGTACAGACAGCACCTGTTGTAGGGATCGGACCCAGGTCTCTGGCGTAACTCTACCGCTGCTCTACACTAAGGCAACAATTCTACCGCTGCACTACAGTGCTGCCCTTAAAGTTAAAAGATAGAAATGGCTTACAATTTCAGGACATTTTGCAAGGCAGTTGACATCAAATCAGCATACAGCAGGGCACCACAAACAAAATTGAGATGACCGAATCATTTGTTATCAATGTTGATTGAGAAATAAATACCCTTTTACCCAAAGTACCCTTTTCTTCATCTGTGACAGGATCCTTTATCTCCATCTGAGAAGACAGGAGCTACATTACTTCTCATTTAAAAAGCAGCCTTTTTTCATTTCACTGCATTATAGGCATACATCTCTTAATGGGATGTGGTTCCATAATCCTTGACTGGAGGTTAGAGTGCTACCACTGAGACATGGTTCAATCTTTAGAATGTTTTCTCATTATATATATCCATAGCTTGTATAATTATTTAACAGAATGGGCTGAACCATCAAGTGGTTACAGGTATTTAAGTAATTTATCAATAAAGAACACTTGGGTTTGAGTGCAAACCAAATAACACTGACGTTAAATAAATTTTCACTAGGAAGTTCCAGTTGAAAAGGTATGACGTTAAAATTAATGAACATTATTGGAAAAAGTAAGGGTTGTTCAATTGGACCTGTAATCCATCAGGCTGAATAGGCAGTGCAATTGGGTGGCATGTATATCAGAGAAATACAAAACACCTCATTTTCAGCTACCACTCAAAACAGTTTTCCATGCCTCTTTGTTTTTAACGCATTACCCCTATGTTCAAACCACGTGATGGCCTGGTATAGTGTGTTGGTTGTAGATCTATGTAAAGTTCCACGTAGGTTGATGGGAGGGGCAACATCATAAAGATTCAGAAAACCACTATCAGATTCAGGATTTTTAAATCATTCTACCCACTGGACGTTTTCCTTCATTTTTCTCGGATCTTGCTAGGTTTGTTCACTAAAGGGCCTGTCCCACCAGCATGTGACTCCATGCGGCAAGCGCGACTTAACGTGGTCGCTTGAGCCGTACGGCCTCGCAGGGCCGGTCCCACTTCGATCTCCGGAGCCGTATGGAGTTGTGCGGAGCTGGTCCCGACATCGCGCGGGGCTCCGAAAAACTGACCGTGTTCAAAAATTCCACGCGGCAACGGTCTGCCGGCCCGCAGCCTCCTCGATGCCGTACGCACCGCCTCGACGGGCATGCGCAGCGTCTCGACGGCAAACACAGCGTCTTGACGCCGTACTTCACGCGCGAACTTCCCGCGGACTTCGCTCGCACTTCACGTCACTCACTCGACCTCCGCGCGGCCCCCACTTCCGGTTTGGTCGCGCTTGCCGCATGCAGGTCGCATGCTCGTGTGACAGGCCCTTTAGACGTAAAAGTATATCGTCTTGCAGGAAAACATTTCACTAAGATGAAAATGTTCCTTTTTATCAATGCCAAGTTTTATTTTCAATTTTAGACGATCATGTGAAAGATTACGTAGAAAGATGTTTTTTTCTCTTCAAATTCAGATAATATTTGTTCAGACGGGTGGACAAAGCTTCCCATTGACTCACTTACACATATGGTCATCTATCAAGATTATTTACCTTTAGGTCTCTTCAAGAAAAGGCACTCTTTAGTGTACTACCTTTAAAGACTGTACAGACATTCATTCAGTTACATCTGTGCTGTGATGATGAATGTACAGTAGCCACACACAAACACACACGCACACGCACACGCACACGCACGCGCACACACACACAGGGAAAGTAGTGCCTGGGCCATCATTAACTCCATTAATTTTGTAAAGAATCTGTAATGTAAGGTGAAATGTATACGTTAACCAGGCTCGAAACAAAAACCTGATTTAGATAGTTTTGAGGTACTACCGTTATAAAACGTTACACCAGCCATGATATCCTTTAAAAAGCACCATGAGAGTTAAGATTCACGAGTGTTTAATTGTACCATGTTCTGAAAAATCGAATAATTCAATTCTTATTTGCAGCAGCATAACAGGTCTGTAAACATAATATTCATATATAACATAATAAAGAAAAAAATGTCCAATAAATTAAAAAAAACTTTAGTACAAAAATTCCTGAAGTTCCTAGTGCAACCAATACAGTTCATAGTTTATAGTTTAGCTGATGTTTGTAGTGTTCAAGAGCCGGATGGTTGTCAGGAAGAAGTTGCTCCTGAACCTCGAGGTCATGTTTTTCAGACTCTTATACGTATATTCTTCCTAATAGCAGGAGTGAAATGAGAGACCCTCGGGGGCGGGTGCTGTGGGTCTTTGATGATGCTGGCTGCCTATTTGAGGCAACGCCTCTGATGGAATCTTTTGATGGTGGGGAGGTCAGTACCCGTGATGGACAGGGCATCTTTTGTAATCTCCTTTGTTCCTGACCTACCGCTGCGCCACTATGCTGCCCAATATATTCAATACTATCTATTCTCCATCTCTATGTATGCTCTCTCTGTCTGGTTCTGGTTTCATCTGCCATTTGCCTCTCCCCTAATGGTTCTCTTGATCACCTTCCTTACCAATCAGTTTCCAGCATTGGTAGCCTATGTTTTCCTGCTTATCACCTCCAGCAAGTGACCCCATTTTCACTATTCTGCCCCTCACCCAGCTCCATCTCCTTCGAGCCAGCACCGCCATTCAATGTGATCATGGCTGATCATCCCCAATCAGTACCCCGTTCCTGCCTTCTCCCCATATCCCCTGACTCCGCTATTTTTAAGAGCCCTATCTAGCTCTCTCTTGAAAGCATCCAGAGAACCGGCCTCTGAGGCAGAGAATTCCACAGACTCACAACTCTCTGTGAGAAAAGGTGTTTCCTCGCCTCCGTTCTAAATGGCTTACTCCTTATTCTTAAACTGTGGCCCCTGGTTCTGGACTTCCCCAACATCGGGAACATGTTTCCTGCCTCTAGCGTGTCCAAGCCCTTAACAATCTTATATGTTTTAATGAGATCACCTCTCATCCTTCTAAACTCCAGAGTGTACAAGCCCAGCTGCTCCATTCTCTCAGCATATGACAGTTCCGCCATCCCGGGAATTAACCTTGTATATTATTTATATATTATTTATATCATTTATATATTAATATATATTTCTTTATTTTTCTTCTGATTGCCTCCACCTTTCATCCACTCGGCTATGCCTCCCAACTCCACCCCTCACTCTCCCCTCGCTGGCTTCATATGCCCATCGTCCTTCACACCTTCCTTGTTATCATCTCTCTCTCACCACTTTCCCTCTCCGCTTTATACACCCTATCTTCACTCTCCACTCTCAGTCCTGATGCAAGGCTCCACCAAAAATGTGGATCGTTCCTTTCCACTCATAGATGCTGCTTGACCAGCTGAGGTTCCAACAAGTAGATTGTTTGTTGTTCTGGATTTCATCACTTGCAGTCACTTGTGTTTCTATCTATCCTAACTGTGCCCCTTATACTTTTATAAACATCTATAAGATCGCCATTCAACCTCCTACATTCCAGTGAGCATATTCCCAGTTTATCCTATCTCTCCTTTCTATAACTCTCCATTCCTGGTAACATACCAGAGAATCTATTCTGCACTCTCTTTATTGCTGCTATATTTATCCTGTAATGCAGGGACCAGAACTGTACACAATACTCCAAGTGCGGTCTAACTGCTACAGCTATAACATGACATCCCAGCTCTTATACACAATGCCTCAGTCTATGAAGGCAAGTATATTACACACCTTTTTTTATTTCCCAATCGACCTGTGTCACAACTTTCACCGAGCTATAGATTTGCACTCCAATGACCCTCTTTACATCAATGTTTCAAAGTTTCTTGTCATTTAGTAGAATTTACCAGAATTTGACTTCCCAAAGTGTATTACCTGAAACTTCTCTGGATTAAATTCCATCTGCCCCTGCTCCATCCACCTTCCCAACTGATCTTTGTCCAGCTGTATCCTGAGACAATCTTCTTTAATGAAGAAACCGGAGAGAAAAATCACCTAGTTCCAGATTACCACCCAATTATTGATGTCAGGAGTACAGTTGTTCCGACATAAAGCCCGACTACTGTGGTTTGGTGCACATGCAACTGAAGATAAACAGAGTTGCTTTTGATATTGGAGAATACTGCTGCATGAAGTAACACAGAGGAAATACAAATGAGGTGACAATCCTTATCTGCACTGTATGTCACCGCAGCTACATAAGCTTCATGTGTATGTATATGCAACTCATTGACAGACACATTATTCATGTTTGTCTATTGGTACTAATCTCAGCAGTTTTGCAGAGATCAGTTTTCGGATGTAAGACAGCCTGGGAATATCATCTGCAATTGGCCCAACCTGGAAAGAAGTTAAGTGCCACCAGGTCAGTCTGCCTGAGAACCACCACGATCCAAAATATGCCACAGTGGTCTGAGGACTGACGATATGTTTCCATGTGAATATATTCTGCCTTGAACAACCACAGTGATGGTCAGTGTAAGTAAATAACAATGATCGGCATTCAAGGACCGATAATAGAAATGTACAAATCAAGTGCACTCTTGAGTAAAATTTAGTTCAGTAAAGTAAGATAATGTATTTGCAAATCATAATTTTAACCCAGTGTGAAGTCAGAAATACAGCGGGAATTACTGAATCATGATATGATCTTTCACATAAGTGGAAGTGTTTATTTGTGGTTTTGTTTACTTTGTGAGTTCACTTTTAAATTTGGTTCGGTGATAATTAATTGCAATTACAAATTTGATTTCCACCGCAGTTAATTATCAAATCTATTGACTGTAACACACCACTAACAATAACATAATAAATCAACCTCTCACTGGAAGAACATTTTAGTCCCTTTGTTGTTAAGCTTTTTGGGATATTCACTGCATTAAAAGCATGATTTTTAAATAAATTATATCCATAACATTTAAAATGTTATAGACTAGTATATTAAGAAAAATAAAATTGACAAATTTTAATATACAGAGTTTATTAAGGAGTTACCAAGCACTGCCATGATCATATTTATTGGACCAATTCTAAATATATTGATAAATAAAATTGAATTCCCTGATGAACATCAAACCATATATTTTTATTTTCCTTCCTATTTTCTTTCTTATTCTTACAAGGATTTATTTGCTATTTTTGTATTTTCAGCAACATCTGTAATCTAGCTATTTAATGCTGCTCTAACAAGCAAATTCCTAGAAACAGCATGTAGTCGATAGTGCCTGCAAAATAGATGTGTTTTCGCACTCATTAATCACTATATCTCACTGCTCAACATTTCTCACCTTCATTTACAACTCAACACATCAGTCACCAATTTTCACAAATACGTACTTGAGGTCTTTTTTTTAAAAAGGTTACTTAATTCGGTATACAGTCTGCCCAGCACTGCAGTGATGAAACATAGAAACATAGAAACATAGAAATTAGGTGCAGGAGTAGGCCATTCGGCCCTTCGAGCCTGCACCGCCATTCAATATGATCATGGCTGATCATCCAACTCAGTATCCCGTACCTGCCTTCTCTCCATACCCTCTGATCCCCTTAGCCACAAGGGCCACATCTAACTCCCTCTTAAATATAGCCAATGAACTGGCCTCGACTACCCTCTGTGGCAGAGAGTTCCAGAGATTCACCACTCTCTGTGTGAAAAAGGTTCTTCTCATCTCGGTTTTAAAGGATTTCCCCCTTATCCTTAAGCTGTGACCCCTTGTCCTGGACTTCCCCAACATCGGGAGCAATCTTCCTGCATCTAGCCTGTCCAACCCCTTAAGAATGTTATAAGTTTCTATAAGATCCCCTCTCAATCTCCTAAATTCTAGAGAGTATAAACCAAGTCTATCCAGTCTTTCTTCATAAGACAGTCCTGACATCCCAGGAATCAGTCTGGTGAACCTTTCAATGATCGGACTCATAAATGCCCGACCGCAACCTACACACAGCTCTGGAGCAATAAAACAACAAGTTTGAAACCTTTTATGCCACTGAAGCTTAACACATCCTCAGTTGTCACCATAACTCTTAAAATAACACTGCTGTTCCCTTTAGTGCACACAAACCCATTCCCACCTACATAGGTGGTGCAGTGGTAGAGCTGCTGCCTAATGCCCCTGTCCCACTTGGGAAACCTGAACGGAAACCTCTGGAGACTTTGCGCCCCACCCAAGGTTTCCGTGCAGTTCCCGGAGGTTGCAGGTGGTTGCCGGAGGTTGCAGGTAGTGGAAGCAGGTAGGGAGACTAACAAAAACCTCCGGGAACCGCACAGAAACCTTGGGTGGGGCGCAAAGTCTCCAGGGGTTTCCGTTCAGGTTTCCCAAGTGGGACACGGGGCATTACACCGCTTGCAGCACCGGAGACCCAGGTTTGATCCCAACTATGGGTGCTGTCTATACAGAGTTTGTACGTTCTCCCCGTGACGGCGTGGGTTTTCTCCAAGAACTTTGGTTTCCTCCCACACTTCAGAGACGTACAGGTTTGTAGGTTAATTGGCTTGGTATAAGTGTAAATTGTCCCTGGTGTGTGTAGGATAGTGTTAATGTGTGGGTATCGCTGGTCAGTGCAGACTCGGTGGGCCGAAGGGCCTGTTTCCGCGCTGTATCTCTAAACTAAACTAAATTAAACTAAATACATATCAAACTACCATATGTAGTATATTATGTCATAGTATGTTTAAGGCAATTAAAAATAAATCATATGACTTGAGAATTAAGGGACAGAAGTTTAGGGGTAACATTAGGGGGAACTTCTTTAGAAACATAGACATAGAAACATGGAAATTAGGTGCAGGAGTAGGCCATTCGGCCCTTCGAGCCTGCACCGCCATTCAATATGATCATGGCTGATCATCCAACTCAGTATCCCGTACCTGCCTTCTCTCCATACCCTCTGATCCCCTTAGCCACAAGGGCCACATCTAACTCCCTCTTAAATATAGCCAATGAACTGGCCTCGACTACCCTCTGTGGCAGGGAGTTCCAGAGATTCACCACTCTCTGTGTGAAAAAAGTTCTTCTCATCTCGGTTTTAAAGGATTTCCCCCTTATCCTTAAGCTGTGACCCCTTGTCCTGGACTTCCCCAACATCGGGAGCAATCTTCCTGCATCTAGAGAGCATCTATTTACTCAGAGAGTGATAGCTGTGTGGAATGAGCTTCCAGTGGAAGCGGTGGAGGCAGGTTCGATTTTATCATTTAAAAATAAATTGGATAGGTATATGGACGGGAAAGGAATGGAGGGTTATGGTCTGAGTGCAGGTAGATGGGACTAGGGGGGAAAAAAAGTGTTCGTCACGGCTAGAAGGTCCGAGATGGCCTGTTTCCCTGCTGTAATTGTTATATGGTTATATGGTTATATAAGCAACCCTGTTACATTTAACATGTAAACATGACAACTGCACTGTTTTAATCTAATTCAGTACCCTGCGTTTCTTCTTAGGCCATCTCTCAGGATCTAGGACAATGTTTTGGCTCTGCAAGTTCAGCAGAGGCTGTTGAAAACTATGTGACGGGCTCCACAAATATTCCCATTCTTAACAATGTGAGAGCCTCACACATCAGCGCTAGAGAGAAAGCTGAAGCATTTGTACGAATCTTCAGCCAGAAGCCATCTCAACCTCTTGCAGTGGTTCCCTAGCAGTGCTCCCTAATCAAGGATGAGCCACACCCTGGCCACTCCCTGTTCTCCTCTCTCCCATCACGCAGATGTTATGGATGTGTGAAAACACACACTTCCAGATTCAGGGACAGTTTCTTCCCAGCTGTTATCAGGCAAATAAATCATCCTACCACAACTAGAGAGCAATGCTGAACTATTATCTACCTCATTGGTGAACCTCAGACTATCCTTGATCGGACTTTGCTGGCTTTACCTCGCACTAAACGTTATTCCCTTATCATGTATCTATACACCGTAAATGGCTAGATTGTAATCATGTATTGTCTTTCCGCTGACTGGATAGCACGCAACAAAAGCTTTTCACTGTACCTCGGTAAACATGACCACAAACTGAACAGTAACTGTGGCATGATGGAAGGCAGTCTTCAGCCACTCAAGGTGCCATTTATAATGCTTACCGATGCTGGGTATTGGGAGTACAGATCAGCATTTAGAAACATAGTAACATAGAAAATAGGTGCAGGCGGAGGCCATTTGGCCCTTCGAGCCAGTACCGCCATTCAATAGACAATAGACAATAGACAATAGGTGCAGGAGTAGGCCATCCGGCCCTTCGAGCCAGCACTTCCATTCAATGTGATCATGGCTAATCACCCCCACTCAGTACCCCGTTCCTGCCTTCTCCCCTACTCTACTCACCTCTGTTAGACAGGATACATAATTTCCCTGTCCAGCACCATTCCATATGACATATTTTTCGAAGATGCGCACAGGAAGACATTATCGGATGCCTTTAGCCATTGTTTGATCTCATGTGGTGCAGATCTGTGCTGCCAATTGCCAGCATCGGTAAGCATTATAAATGGCACCTTGAGTGTTAATGAATATTATCAGGCTACAGAACTGTGTCTCAGCCATGGTAGTGAGCAACACAGGTGCCCCACATGGGGTTGTCCTCTCTCCCTTCCTGCTCACCATCTACACCTCAGACTTCAGATATAACTCTGTCTCCTGCCACCTGCAGAAGTTATCAGATGACTCTGCAATTGTTCACTGCATCAGTTTTGGGAGCGAAGCTGAATACAGAGATGTAGTCAACGACTTTGTTGAGTGGAGTGGGCTGAATCACTTGCAGCTCAACTAAGGAGTTAGTGGTGGACTTTGGGAGGAGAGCAAACACCCCTGTCTCCATCAATGGTGTGGATGTGCAGTTTACCAGGGAGTACCAATACCTTGGAGTGAACCTAGACAGTAAACTGGACTGGTCCAGGAACGCTGGGGCCCTGTACAAGAAGGGACAGAACCGGCTGTACTTTTTGAGAAGGTTCCACTCCTTCAACATCTGCAGTAAGATGCTGCAGATGTTCGACAGATGGTAGCCAGTGCCATTATCTTCGCTGCCGTGTGCTGGGGCTGCAGGGCGAAGGCTGCGGACGCCAACGGGATTAACAAGCTCATCAGGAAGGCTGGCTCTGTCCTGGGGGTGGAGTTGGATTCATGGGAGGTGGTTTAGGAGGGGAGGATGCTCCTCAAACTGCGGAGCATCCTTGGAAATACAGCCCACCCCCTCTGTGACACACTGGTCAACCTGAGGAGCACCTTCAGCAACAGACTGGTTCCACCAAGATGCAGCACAGAACGCCACAGGAGATCCTTTTCCCCCGTGGATATCAAACTGTACAACTCCTCCCCCTTCTGGTGTGTGGCAAACCCTCCGCACCACCCCAGTATTCGCACGTCCCCAATCCTTTTCACTCGTCACTTTCATGTTCCATGTATCTTGTGTTTTATAACTGTTGGCAGATCTTTTTTCCTCCTGGGATAAATAAAGTGGTTTCGTATCATGTTGTTTTGTAACATCCAACAAACTCACCACCCTTTTCAGTCAGAGTGTGGTGGGTATATGGAATGAACGGTCGGAGGAGGTAGTTGAGGCAGGTACTATAACCACATTTACAAGACGCTTGGACAGGCACATGGATTGGAAAGGTTTAGAAGTATATGGGCCAACTGTGGGAGATGGGTCTAGCTTAGAAGGGGCATCTTGGTCGGTATGGAGTAGTTGGGCTGAAGGGCTTATTTCCATGCTCTATGACACTAAAGGTAAACACAGAAATATGCCTCGTTTCCAAAACCTGCAGAAGCAAGATCAGTGAAGCGCAAAGAGAAGATGCCAGATACACAAATGTCCAGTAAGTTGAAATGCTGAAAGAACTGAGTTAACCTTTCAAGATTCTTCATCAAAACATTCAACATAATTTCCAGGGACTAACAATGCTGCTGGCAGATTAATGAGGCATTGTTATTTATTATTAAGCAGAAGAAATTTCCATTTCACCATCTTTTCCACCCACTCAGGGCAAAATGTACTGCAGAGCTGCCTTTTGACACTGATGATTTTATTGTTTTTGACAGTTTTGTTTACAAATTCCTCATCAGAGCAGCAGACAAGTATGTATTTCTTGTGTCTTTCATAAATTACTGGTAAACAATTTATAATGTTTTTTGTTCATCTAAAATAATACAGGGGAAACTTTCTGCGGAATTGAAGAATAAGGAGTTTGTTGCAAAATTTCCCACTGACACCACAAAATTTTACAAATTCATCTCCGCCTGGCACCTTGACAAAAGATCATAACACGTTTTTATTTCTTCCTTTAGAAAGAATTGCAAAACGAGTTACAACCTTTTGAAGGTCCGATCATTGCAAAATCTTTATGGAGCCAACGTACTATCTATCCTTGCACTGAAGACAACTTTCATTGCTGTGCACAAAAATGCTGGAGAAACTCAGCGGGTGCAGCAGCATCTATGGCTGTGCGTGGGGCTTCTACAACCTTTGTGCACTTGAAGGACTGATCATTGCATAATCTTTATGGAAACATGGAAACGTAGAAAATAGGTGCAGGAGGAGGCCATTCGGCCTTTCGAGCCAGCACCGCCATTCATTGTGATCATGGCTGATCGTCCCCTATCAATAACCCATGCCTGCCTTCTCCCCATATCCTTTGACTCCACTAGCCCCTAGAGCTCTATCTAACTCTCTCTTAAATCCATCCAGTGACTTGGCCTCCATTGCCCTCTGTGGCAGGGAATTCCATAAATTCACAACTCTCTGGGTGAAAAAGTTTTTTCTCACCTCAGTCTTAAATGACCTCCCCTTTATTCTAGGACTGTGGCCCCTGGTTCTGGACTCGCCCAACATTGGGAACATTTTTCCTGCATCTAGCTTGTCCAGTCCTTTTATAATTTTATATGTTTCTATCCTTCTAAACTCCAGTGAATACAAGCCTAGTCTTTTCAATCTTTCCTCATATGACAGTCCCGCCATCCCAGGGATCAATCTCGTGAACCTACGCTGCACTGCCTCAATCACAAGGATGTCCTTCCTCAAATTAGGAGACCAAAACTGTACACAATACTCCAGATGTGGTCTCACCAGAGCCCTATACAACTGCAGAAGAACCACTTTACTCCTATACTGAAATCCTCTTGTTATGGAGGCAAATGGAAGTGATTCAGGAAAGATCTAGCCCCTCAAACCTGGACATCTATAAGGCACGATGATCATCAGTATCAGTAGAACTATATTCCACCACAATGTGTAAACACCTGATTGAGCATATCCCTTCTGTTATCATCATGAAATTAGGAGGACATGAAGCGTGATCGGAAGTCAAACCTGATAAAATGAAGAAAAGCGCGTTAGGAGCAACAGCTGGTGTATCTATAAGTGAGCTGTCACCTTGGCCATGCTACACAGGATAAACAGTGTACGAAGTGAGATGCTGAGCTAAGTGATGGACCGCCAACAGATCAGTTGTGTGTCCTGAGTGGCTCCACATACATTTGAGAAGGATAATCAAACACCAGATGGGTGGAGAGGACTCTATGACCATCTCCTCCGAGATGATGTAAATGCAGATAGCACCACTAAGTTGTTTGCAACCTTCTCTAGCCTGAAAGGCTGAGTAGATGTAATAACAATTAAACTACTCAACTTATGCAACATCTCCCGCGACCCCATTTTGGGGTCACCTGCTCAATGTTTATTATCGAGGCAGACCCGAGCCACCGTGCCTGTAGCAGATCAGGCATTGATTCCACAGGTGGTTCCACCATCGGAAGTCCAGTCCAGGTTAAAACAAAAGCGTGACATTCTAAAACAGTGGTATGACAAAACAAGTAGGCCGCTGCCACCGTTAACCAAGTTCGGTGGTTCGTTTGCAGACTGACAAAGGCCATGACAGGGACTACAGAGGGAGTACAGAGAAGGTTCACCAGACTGATTCCTGGGATGCCAGGACTTTCATATGAAGGAAAACTGGATAGGCTCGGCTTGTACTCGCTAGAATTTAGGAGATTGAGGGGGGTTCTTATAGAAACTGATGTGCCAATGAAAGTCAAAGAAGCCATTATAAGACTAAGAAACAAGAATAAAACTGTTAGAGACATCAGCCAAACCTTACAACCTTACAAAACTTACAAAATTCTTAAGGGGTTGGACGGGCTAGATGCAGGAAGATTGTTCCCAATGTTGGGGAAGTCCAGGACAAGGGGTCACAGTTTAAGGATAAAGGGGAAATCCTTTAGGCCCGAGATGAGAAAAACATTTTTCACACAGAGAGTGGTGAATCTCTGGAACTCTCTGCCACTGAAGGTAGTTGAGGCCAGTTCATTGGCTATATTTAAGAGGGAGTTAGATGTGGCCCTTGTGGCTAAAGGGATCAAGAGGTATGGAGAGAAGGCAGGTACAGGATACTGAGTTGGATGATCAGCCATGATCATATTGAATGGCGGTGCAGGCTCGAAGGGCCGAATGACCTACTCCTGCACCTATTTTCTATGTTTCTATGTTTCTATGACCGTATCGGTGTAATTTCTGGAACTGCTTCTGAGCCACGCTCATATCTGGTCAGTGCTAATGCCGGCACCTATAGGCGTAACAGACAACATATCCTGCCTGTGAATGAGCCAGCTCCACCTCTGTATCATCCAGACCGTACAAGTGTATTTCCGTCCGTGTCCAGCGGCGTTAATCCGCCTACACCAGCACAACAACCCACTTCTGCAACGGCTGCTTTGCCAGTGGCGACGCCCCTTCCACCTGCACCACAGTCCCCTGTTTCATCACCGGGTTCTGGTGATGAAACAAGAGACTGGTGCTGGTTGCTGGTGCTGGTTCAGGTCTGGCGCTGGTTCAATCTCCATCACCTGTGAAGCTACCGGGGAAAAACGTTCTTTATCGCACACGTGCTGGTCGTGTTTGCAAGCCCACCATGATGTTTGACTTTCCTCCAGCCTACTATCAATTGCCATGCATGCCTTATTTAGTCAATGATTTTGTACTGACATTTAATTCTTTAAGAGGGAGGATGTAGATCAACGTCACTCATGTTATGAGTCATACTTCGTAGCTACGCCCACTAGTTTAACAGAAAGCCTCCCTTCCCTTCTCTCTCACTTTTAGAGTAACGTGCTAAGATGAAGTTACCTATGCTGTAACATTAATAAAGTCTTTGGATCTTAATCACAGTTTGTGACCTAAGTTATTCTGACAGCAGAAGCTCAACGGGGGGGGGGGGCACAGTGGCGCAGCAGTAAAGTTGCTGCCTTACAGCGGCAACACCCGGGTTCGATCTTGACCATGGGCGCTCTCTGTACACGCTTTTTACGTTTTTGAGTGATTGCGTGGGTTTTCTCTGGGTGCTCCGGATTGTCTATAGCATCGGAGTAAGTATGATAGAAAATTGTGGTGACTTTAAAAAGTAAATCAGTGGCATGGTTTTGTAGCAATCCCCTGCATGAAATGGAGGCAAAATATCTGGATCTGAACTATAAATAAAGCATTACAACAAACGTAACAAGAATAAGAGAATGGGAATGTGGTAAATAAAGGGTTTCTGTGAATGCTGTGAGGAAGTACAACATCATCACAAAACATGGCAGGAATCTAGATCCCTGCATTAGCCTTAATACACAGACAAGAAAGGCAATTGAGAAATTAGGACACAACCATGGGCCCTACAGCATCACTGGTCCTTCTTTCTCCCACCCCCCATCAGTCTGAAGAAGGGTTTCGGCCCGAAACGTCGCCTATTTCCTTCGCTCCATAGATGCTGCTGCACCCGCTGAGTTTCCCCAGCAATTTTGTGTAGCATCAAACTAATGTATTATTATATATTGAACTAAAGTCATCTTTGCTATCTTCTTGTAAAAGGGGCAACTGACTTTTTCACTCGAATCATTCATTTCTCTCTGGAAATAATAAATAGTGACATCAAATAAGGTTTAGAAATAAATATTTAGTCAGGGAAATATGAAATCCATCAATTGACGAGAGAATCAGCCCTGTCTGTATATGTAATTGGACATTTGTGCTATTGGCCAGTAAATGAAAAGTCAGATTCTCTTTGTCATTATCTTGAAACATCATTGGATTCAACATTCAACATATTTCCAGGGGTTCAAAACCAGACATTTAAAAAATTATATAAACCACAGTTTTCACAAACCCAACAATCTCAATTTTATACAATACTGCTTCAAGAATAACCCATGTAGCTTTCCCTACAGATACTTTGATGTGTTCATGAATTTTAGTGAAGGTTCAAAGAGCATGATTACGCTTCAAAGACATGTAATTGCAATCAGAAATTATCCTAAACCTGAGAAATATCGCTCATATTCTCTGCTGAAATACATTTAATAGATGTCAATTCAAATAGTATGAACTTGAAATTCAGTATGAAAATAGTATGATCTTGAAATTTTGTCACGAAAAAACAGCAACATTTCCTGCTTCGTGTAAGCATGCTAGCTCTCCAGTCAAGTCATGCTGTTTCAGAATTTAACCTATCCTAAATAACTTTTATGGAGGAACTGTTTTCCCTTTCGATATGTACATAATGATATATTTCACAGTACAACAGTCATTTAGAGCATTACCAGGAGAAATTACATGAAATGTATTGGATATTGTCAGTCATAAGATATATGGTCAACCATTCTTACACAACGGTGCTTGCTTGAGTTCCTGTGAGCAGATGATAACAGGGTAACGGGAACCAGGCCAAAGGGACACAAAGTGCAGGAGTAACTCAGCGGGTCAGGACGCATCTCTGGAGAGCATGGATAGGTGATGTTACAAGTCGGGGCCCTTCTTCAGACATGTTCTTCAGAGATATTGCCTGACCCGCTGAGTAACTCCAGCAACTTTGCGTCCTTTTGTGTAAACCAACATCTGCAGTCCCTTGCTTCTATATTTTGACAATCCCACTATAAGAACCTAGCCGAGTTGGGTCCCCCTTAATTTACTTGCATGCCAGATCTCAATCAAGCTTCACATTCACTCCACAGAGCTGAACCCATTCAGCCAAAATGAGGAGCCTCACCAAAATTAACGCTACCCGCCCTACTACTGATCACAAGAAAAGAACGCGCCACCCCCACCCCTATAGAATTCATTGTTCATTAATCCCGACAATAAAATCATGAACCAATGATCAAGCCTCGCCCAAAACATAGCCACCTGTCTCACTGACTGCAGATCACACACCATTAAATTCCTACAACATTTTATTTCCTTAACAGGACTATTATGACAAATTCTAAGTTAGCAATTCCCCGTGGACACTGTGTGTTCCCTCTCCATGGACATAGGCCCAGAAGAGGGCCAGGCAGTCGACTCAGGCAAATGCATCCTACACCCTACTGTGGGTATGTAACCAAAGCAACTATCCTCCAGACCAGACAATGGCTGGGGGCCTATCAATTTTTCTTTTGCATTCTCATGCGCTGGCGCAGCAAGAAAAAGAAAGGCCTTGTGCAAGGTTGATTGATAACCTAGTTGATAACATGGCTACTACCACTATTAATCTATAAGCAATATTTCCTTGCCATCCCTTTCACTTACAGATTCAAAACATCCTATTATAGTAATTCTATATTAACATTATACTGAATTTCTGGAAAAACACAATCATTATAGTTCATTATAGTACATATAGTGGTGTTGTGGCGCCTATCGGCGGCGGCCTGTGCTAGTGTCGAGTTATCAGCTTAAAACAGCATTATTCTGAAATGGAGGGCAAGGAAAATTACTGGTGTTGTTTAGAGACTACAGTGCGTTGTGACAGCATATGCAAGAAAGGCCTATGTTAGTGTCAAGAATATTATACACCTTGGCCAGATGCCCCCTAGATTTTGAGGCCCTAGGCTTCAGCCTACCAAGGCTATATGTGATTCCAGCACTGCCCTTTTATAACCTTTCACTGACAACAAAGGCACACTATCAGTTAAAGTTGTCAAGGCTTTTCAATGCTTCATGATCTCGTACCATTTCCCAACGCTAACGAGGGTAAACAGTTCTCTGCAGAACTGTTGGCAAAATCCAGTCAAATCTGGGTCATTAAATATAAATTGGGTTTGCCCTCACAAGACCTTATATTGAATTTATACATAGAGACATGGGTTTCTTAACAACTTTGTCAATCAAATGGTATCAACAAATAATATTCAAAGACTATTAAGAGAAATAAGCAGTACAGATAAGCATTTAATTTAGAAGGGTGATGAACTATTTACCTGACTCTTTCTGTTTGATACCCAACTTGATTCTTATTTTAATTGTATTCATTTTATTAAAGTTAATCAATATTTTTTAAATTGAAGCTGTTGTTTTTGTGTGCAACAAAGCATATACATAATTTTATACTTGCACCTTCCTAAACTTTAGGCATTTATTAACATATTAATATTAGTAGCAGGGATAACTTTCACTCCAATTTTATTAAAGGAAACAATGTGAAATATGTCATCATCTGAAGGTGTTTTAAATTGTCTAAAGAGTCCTTCATTTTTACAGATTTAGTAAATAAGGCATAACACATTATTTTGTTTATCTAGATTGAAAATTCCAAAGCTAATAACATATATTGCATGTGTCCATTAAGCCATCCAAAGACTTTTCTACTTTGTCGAGAAAGTGAGCACCGATGTTTTTTAAAGATCAATGTGGAGACATAAAAACAAAATACTTCCCTACATTTGCAACTCATTGTCATTTACCATTGCTCCCTCATCAATCACAGAATGAGCACAAATTCACTACTGAAAGCTCCCATTTCAGTACATGAAAAATGTTGCTTAACCCCAATCATAACTTTCTATTTTACTGGCAACTGTCGTTAATTAAAATGCCAGTTTATTGCAAATTATAGGTCGTTTTTCCAACCAAATCATACGAACTAACAGCGGGTCACATTGTATTGTTTCCTGAACTGGACATGGATTGGAAAGGTTTAGAAGGATATTGGTCAAACACGAGGAAACAGGATTAACTAAGATTGACACATGCGCACTATGGTTTAGTTGGGCCGAAGGACCTGTTTCTGTGCTGCGTGACTTTATCAGATGTCAATAGATGAAGTATAATCATAATAAGTAAAACATCAGTAATTTTGCCAAAGAAATTAGCAATGACATGAAATAAGATGAAATAACATTAAACCATCTGCCTGTTTAACACTACAACCTCCAAATGAGCTCCAAACCACATAGGCCTGGGGTATTGTTTCTGTCTTTGCACAACTGAACCTTATGTTGTATATTATGGTGTTTACAGAGTATTAAGTTTAGTACTAAGAGTACTAAGTACTAAGTGCACGTTCCCTCATCTTTACTATGGACGTCCATTCACTCTACACCTCCATCCCCAACCAGCAAGGCCTTAAAGCCCTCTGTTTCTTCCTTGACTGAAGAACCATACAATTTCCCTCTACCAACTTCCCTTTCCCTCCTCCACGTAGCAGAGCTGGTCCTCACACTCAATATTTGCTCCTTCGACTCCTCACGCTTCCTCCAAATCAAAGCCGTAGCCATGGGCACTGACATGGGCCCCAGCTATGCCTGCCTCTTTGCAGGGTATGTCAAACAATCCCTGTTCCAGGCATACACTGCTACCTCCTGCACCCATGCAGAACTAATGTACAGTACTTCACTAACTTTACTACTAACTTCCTTCCTGCATTCAAGTTCAAGTTACATTTATTGTCACATACACCAATTGGTGCAGTGAAATTGGAGTTACCATGCAGCACACAAATAAGATAAACACTATAGAATTTAACATAAAACATCCCCGACAGCAGAATCAACGTTTCCCACTGTGAGGGAAGGCAATAAAGTTCAGTCATCTTCCTCTTGTTCACCCGTGGTCGGGGCCTATTGAGGCCTCCGCAGTCACCACAATGGCGGCCCGATATTTCAGGCCCTCTCGCTGGGATGATCAGAGCTCTGGCGACAGAACAGAAGAACATCGAATCGGCCGCTTCCTACCTGTGTCTGCGGCTTCGGAAGTCCACAGGCCGAGCTGGGCGGAGCTCCAACATTGGCCACCCTTGGCGAAAGATCCCAGGCCTCCACGATGTCAGCGCCGTCCGTGGCTGGAAGCTTCACAGACCCCAGCTCCACCATAGACCACAGACCAAGTCAGCAAGCCCAACACTCCGGAGCTCCAACACGGCGATCCCGGTAAGGCATCGCCCGTTCCGCAATGGAATCCAGTGCTGCGCCGCTGCTGAAGCTCTGGCCGGTCTCCGGCAGGAAAGGCCGCGCCAATCCAGATGGTAGGCCGTGAGGGGGAGGGGGGGTGAAGATGCGGCTCGGAGAATAGACGCATCCTCGACCAGGTAGTGACTGAGAAGACAGTTTCCCCCACATAAAAAGGACTAAAAGACCTCCAAAACAAAACTTTTAGACAAACTAAAAATAACAAAAAGGATGGAAGGACAGACAGCTGCTGGCGAGGCGGCCACACTAGATGGCGCCACCACTCGCTCGAGTGGTGGCGCCATCTTCCCTTCATAACTCTTCAAATTCACCTGAACCATCTCCGAACCTTCCACCCCTTTCTTGATCTCACCATCTCCATCATAAGGTCATAAGGAATAGGAGTAGAATTAGGCCATTCGGCCCATCAAGTCTAGTCCTTCATTCAATCATGGCTGACATATCTTTCCGTCCTAAACCTATTCTCCTGCCTTCTTCCATAGCCTCTGACACCTGTACTAATCAAGAATCTATCTATGCTATAAAAATATCCACTGACTTGTCCTCCACAGCCTTCTGTGGCAAAGAATTCCACAGATTCACCACTCCCTGACTAAAGAGATTTATCCTCATCTCCCGCCTACCAGAACGTCCTTTAATTCTGAGGCTATGACCTCTAGTCCTAGACTCTCCCACAAATGGAAACATCCTCTCCACAACCACTCTATCCAATCCTTTCACTATTCTGTATGTTTCAATGAGGCCCCGCTCATTCTTCTAAACTCCCTATTCCCCTGTCTATGCCGCATCTGTGCCTAAGATGAGGTGTTCCATATCAGGACATCCGAGATGTCCTCATTCTTTAGGGAATGGGGGTTCCCCTCTCCCATCATAGATGAGGCCCTCACACATGTCTCCTCAGTACCCCACATCTCCACTCTTGCTCCCCCTCCCCTCAGTTGCAACAGGCACAGAGTCTCGCTAGTCCTCACATTTCACCCCATACGACATAATCCTCCGATATTTCTGTCACCTCCAACAGGATCCCACCACCAGTCACATCTGAACCCCTTCCTGCAGAGATCATTCCCTCCGCAACTCCCTGGTTAACTCATCCCTTCCCACAGGTACTTTCCCCTGCAACCACAGGAGATGCAACACCAGTCCCTACCTCCCTCCCTCGACTCTGTCCAGGGACCCTGAAAATCCTTTCAGGTTAGACAAGAGGTTCATTTGCGCCTCATCTACTGTATCCGTTGATCCGGGTGTGAATTTTGTATAACGGCGAGACTAAGCATAGACTGGGCAATCGTTTTGCTGGACACCTTCGCTCAGTCCACCTGGACCTACTTGATCTCCTGGTTGCCAAACACTTTAACTCCTCTCCCATTGTGACCTTTCTTTCCTGGGCCTCCTCCATTGTCAGAATGAGGCCAACACAAATTGGAGGAACAGCACATATTTCACTTGGGCAGTTTACAACCCAGCGGTATGAATTTTGATTTCTCTAACTTCAAGTAACCGTTGCATCCACTCTTCCTCCGTCCCTCCCCACCATAGTCATCGTACTAGTTTCACTGTCGCCCTGTTGAGTTTCATTATCTGCACAGCTCATTATCAGCTGGCCCACAGTAAACAATGGACCATTGTGGGCCCCACCTTTCCTTGATCATTGTAACTTTTTTGCATATCTTTAATTCATTTGCTCTATACCTCTCTACATCAGTCTATGTTTATTGTTTCCCTTTGCCCTAACTCTCAGTCTGAAGAAGGATCTCGACCCGAAACGTCACCTACTCCTTTTCTCCAGAGATGCTGTCTAACCCGCGGAGTTACTTCAGCTCTTTGTGTTTATCTTCAGTTTAAATCAGCATCTGCAGTTCCTTCATACACACTAGGTTTACATATTCGTTGTGCTGCTGCAAGTAAGAATGGAATTGTTCTCTTCAGGGCATATGACAATAAAATACTCTTCACTCTTGAGATGTTTCCCTCAACATATTTCATGGCCTCTTCAAAGTAGCTGCTGGTGAAAACAAACAAGTCATATCCACAACCATATTAACTTAAGCTGTCAAATTGAATTGACAATATTTGTTCATGTGAACTGGGAATGTGGAGAGCAGTGGCAACATCAGCATATAATATCCAACTCCAAATTGCCCTTGGTTTGACATGGCAGTTAAGAATCAACCAGAATTACTACCTAAATGGCGTCAAGTTGGGAAAAGGGGAAGTACAACGGGATCTGGGGGTCCTTGTACATCAGTCTATGAAAGTAAGCATGCAGGTACAGCAGGCAGTGAAGAAAGCGAATGGCATGTTGGCCTTTATAACAAGAGGAATCGAATATAGGAGCAAAGAGGTCCTTCTGCAGTTGTACAGAGCCCTAGTGAGACCACACCTGGAGTATTGTGTGCAGTTTTGGTCCCCTAATTTGAGGATGGACATTCTTGCTATTGAGGGAGTGCAGCGTGGGTTTACAAGGTTAATTCCCAGGATGGCGGGACTGTCATATGCTGAGAGAATGGAGCAGCTGGGCTTGTACACTCTGGAGTTTAGAAGGATGAGTGTACATCTCATTGAAACATATAAGATTGTTAAGGGTTTAGACACTCTAGAGGCTGGAAACATGTTCCCGATGTTGGGGGAGTCCAGAACCAGGGGTCACAGTTTAAGAATAAGGAGTAAGCCATTTAGAACGGAAACGAGGAAACACTTTTTCTCATAGAGAGTGGTGAGTCTTTGGAATTCTCTGCCTCAGAGGGTGGGGCAGGCAGGTTCTCTGGATGCTCTAGATAGGGCTCTTAAAAATAGCGGAGTCAGGGGATATCGGGAGAAGGAAGGAAGGGGGACTGATTGGGGATGATCAGCCATGATCACATTGAATGGTGGTGCTGGCTTGACGGGCCGAATGGCCTACTCCTGCACCTATTGTCTATTGTCTATTGTAATTGAGAGTCCTGAGTAACATTGAGGTTAGAGTGAGTTAAGTCAACTGGTTATACAGTAGGCACAAAATGCTGGAATAACTCAGTGGGTCAGGCAAGCGAGAACCGGATCAATATTCCAACTTAATTCTCCATCAGAGCCGATATCCTGAGAAAACAAGCGTGCTTTTACAACAATCTTGTAGTGTTATCCTTAATTCTATTAAGACCAGTTTTAAAGTTGTTTATTTACTTGCTACCCTGATAGGCCTCAGACGTAAGACTGATCAATAGACAATGGACAATAGACCAGAACCTTGGTTGCTAATCCAATAATTTACCATGTATCCCAGAATCCTTTTTAGTTTGTTTACCAGATCCCAGTACATGAAAGTTAGCAAGTAGGCACAATTAATAATTAGGATGACTAATGGAACATTGAAAGACACAATGTTCTGGAGGAACTCAGCAGGTTTCAGGCAGCTTCCCTGGAGAACATGGATTTGCTTCGGGTCGAGACCCTTCTGATTGACATTTTGATGGAGCATTGACTTTTATTGCAACAGATACAGTATGCAGTATAAAATATTGTCCTGGGGAAATTATGATATAACTTCAGTTTACTGAATGATGAAAGTGAAGTGCAGCCTACATTTTTGCTCTTGACATTTCTAATGTGCTTTCACAGTTAGTTGAGGTTATTGTCACATGTACCAAGGTAGTGAAAAGCTTTTGTTGCGTGCTATCCAGTCAGCGGAAAGACTATACATGATTACAATCAGGACTGTCGTCTCTCACACATTGAGCTTGAGAATCACGCATTTCGCCAAATTCTCACGCTCTGACGCAGATCACAAATTTCTCACGCTCTGTCGTGAGAAATTCTGTGATCAACAAAAATTTCAAAACTCATATCAACTGCATGGGCCTTGGGTGTTGGAGAGCCGGGGCTGAGTGAGGGATGGAAGCAGAAACAGCCGTGTGGACAGATGCGGACGGGGAGCCGGGGCTGGCGAGAGCTTGCCGGGCTGGCGAGTGTTTCCTGGGCTGGCGAGTCGCTCGCTGCAGCTCCGGCCATGGAGCAGCCTCAAGTCACAGTTTAAGAATAAAGGGTAGGACAGTTAGGACTGAGATGAGGACAAACTTTCTTCACACAGAGAGTTGTGAATCTGTGGAATTCTATGCCACAGAAGGCAGTGGAGGCCAATTCACTGGATGTTTTCAAGAGAGTTACATTTAGCCAGCGAATGAGGAAAAAACAGGAAAGAGGTACTGATTTTAGATGAACTGCCATGATCATATTGAATGGCAGTGCTGGCTCGAAGGGCCGAATGGCCTATTCCTGCAACTATTTTCTATGTTTCTATGCTTGAGTATATGGCAATAAAACTCGATCACTTGATTTTGAAGTATTTATGCTTGGTGGAGTTTTAATGTAGTCATAGAGTGATACAGTGTGAAAACAGGCTCTTTGGCACAACTTGCCCACACACACACAGTTACACTAGCTGCTTTTGGTCCATATCCCTCCAAACCTGTCCTATCCATGTATCAGTCTAACTGTTTCTTAAATGTTGAGATAGTCCCTGCCTCAACTACCTCCTCTGGCAGCTTGTTCCAGACACCCACCACCCTTTGTGTGGAAAAAGTTATCCCATAAAAAGTTACCTCTTAGACAATAGACAATAGGTGCAGTAGTCCAATCGGCCCTTTGAACTAGCACCGCCATTCAATGTGATCATGGTTGATCATCCCCAATCAGTATCCCGTTCCTGCCTTCTCCCCATATCCCCATGGCTCTGCTATCTTTAAGAGCCCTATCTAGCTCTCTCTTGAAAGTATCCAGAGAATATCTCTTAAAATACTTTAAACAAAAAACATTGAAATATACTTCTACAATGCACTAAAACATGATTTAAAAAAAATTGTACATATAAAACATTTGACACCTAAAATTATACAATTATTGTACAGCTTCATTTTTATCCTTATAACCTTACACCATGAAAATGAAAAAAGAAAAGAAAAAGAAAACAAGAAAGAAAAAAGAATATGTGAAAAGATAGATCGAAAAAGAACAAAAGAAAGTCCCCTAAACTACCAAGGTAGTGTGGCAGAAAGATATAGAAGATATAAGAAAAAAAGAAAGGTGGAGATATACCTTGCCCCTTGTCCCCGCCGCCCACCTAACCCAACTCAGCATCAGATTTAAATTTAAATTTGTGTTGCGCCATGCTATTGTTGTAAGAATTCGGTGTCCATGTCTTAAGAAATTGATCTGGTTTTTCCGCCAAGACAAGCCTAATGTTTTCCAAATGTAGCGTCTTGGACATGTTTGTGATCCACATCTTCACTGTAGGGACTGTTGTCTCTTTCCAAAATTTTAATTATTTAATTTTTTCGCCGTTATCAGACTATAGTTAAGGAAACGTCTTTGAAATATCATTAGCTCAGAACAGGCCTCTGACATACCTTGTGTGATTAATTTAATGTCGGGATCCAATTTAGTTTTAATTATTTTGGAAAATATATCAAAAATTCCCCTCCAGAAGTTATGTAATTTTGTACAGGAAACAAAAGAATGGGTTATGATTGCTTCTTGGAGGAGACATTTATCACAGATAGGAGACATTTGGGAAGATCTTGTTCAATTTAGACTTTGAATAATAGAGTCTATGCAGTATTTTAAATTGTATTAGTGTGTGCCTAAAATTAAGAGAACAGTAATGTATATATAGAAGACTTTCCTCCCAACTATCCTTTGAAATTGTTAAACCCAATTCATCTTCCCAAGCTCGCCTAATTATTTCCGACGATGGGATATGTAGATTTAAAAAGGTATTATAGAAGTACGATATTAACTTTTTTGAATCCGCCTTTCTGTTCATGCATTCATTTAGTATATCTGGACCCATGGAGTGACAATCTTGCGTGTGTATTTTCACATAGTCTCGTATTTGAAGATATCTGAAGTAATGAATACCTGTCAAATGATATTTCTACTGTAATTCTTGAAACGAGAGGAGAGTCCCCATCTCATAAAGGTCTCCCAGCTTTTTAATTCCTAAGCTTTCCCATTGTCCAAACGCCTTGTGCAAAGTAGACGGTTTAAACGAGGGATTATTGGCAATTGGTAAGAGGAGAGATACATTTTTCAATTTAAGGGTTGATTTCAACTGTTTCCAGATTTGTAAGGTGCTATGGATTATCGGATTTTTCTCATACATTGATTTCTTCAGATGTATTGGAGAGAGAAGAATCGTGCCTATATTGAAAAGCAAACAATCTTCCCTCTCCATTTTTAACCAGTTTACTTGTTGGCATGTATCGTCCATCCAGTAGATTAAATTTTTAATATTAGTTGCCCAGTAATAGAGAAGAAAATTAAGGAGAGCCAGTCCACCGATTTCTTTAGGTTTGCATAAATGTCGTTTGTGAATTCTGTGAGTTTTAAAATCCCAGATAAAGTTTTAATCACAGTCGAGTTTAAAAAAAAAAAGTTTTTAGGGAGGAAAATCGATATTGATTGAAATAGGTACAGTAGTTGTGGAAGGAAAATCATCTTTATGGCATTTACTCTACCTATAAGGGAACTCGGAAGTGTTTTCCACAATTGAATAAGGGCATTTAATTTGGTGATTAATGGTGGAAAATATGCTTGAAATAAGGAAGGATATTTTCTAGTCACGTAGACTCCAAGATATTTAAATTTTTCCATAGCAATTCTAAAGGGAAATTTTAGGTGTGAAGAGTCTTGAGGTTTTATCGGCATCATTTAACTTTTGTTCCAGTTCATTCTATACCCTGAGAAGGAGCTGAATTGTTCTATGAGATTTAGTATCTTTGGGATACTGACTTGGGAGTTGGTAATATATAATAGTACATCGTCTGCATATAACGAAATCTTATTAGTAGTATATTTAGTAATATAGCCATGAATGCTCGGATGTACTCTTATACTTTCAGCTAAGGGTTCTATAGCAAGGGCAAATAACATTGGTGATAATGCACACCCTTGTCTATTGTCCCTGGATAATTGAAATTTAGATGAGAGTTTGATTAGTCAGTATTCTGGCAGTTGGATTGTTATATGATGTTATCCATGAAATAACATTTTAGAAACATAGAAAATAGGTGCAGGAGTAGGCCATTCGGCCCTTCGAGCCTGCACCGCCATTCAATATGATCATGGCTGATCATCCAACTCAGTATCCTGTACCTGCCTTCTCTCCAAACCCCCTGATCCCATTAGCCATAAGGGCCACATCTAACTCCCTCTTAAATATAGCCAATGAACTGGCCTCTGTGGCAGAGAATTGCAGATTCACCAATCTCTGTGTGAAAAATTTCTCCTAGTTGGAATTTCTGCAATACTGTGAAGAGATATTCCCATTTTACTTGGTCAAATGCTTTTTCTGCATCTAAGGAAATAATTGATAAACATGATTTTAATACCAAATTTCAAAAAGGCCCTACTATTGGAGAGGGGACACCCCGCTCCCACACCATCCCCCCACTCCCTCGCCGGGTACCCCCAAGGCCAGTGATCAGTGATCGCTCAGCCTCCCCACTTTCAAAAACGCCCCTGGTCCCTAGTTCAGACAGAGAGCACTGCTGGATGTGAGCAGGAAACTGAGGCCAGTTGTCCACGATGTCTGGATCCCAATGCTCAGCACTTCATGTTTCGGAGTTGTCTAATGTAATTGATTTGAAATTAGCCCGATTTGTATTTAGTTGACAAAAACTTAATTTATTAATCCGGAATGTCCAGGGGGATGGGATAAGTGTAATATTAAAATGACATGCAACATACAGCCCAGATAACCCATTATTTCCTTCAGTTAAATATTGGGAAGGTAGCACTATTGTCATTTGCCACTCAACTATTGGTTGTTTAGCTCACTGACTATTTTGAAACCTCCCGCCCCCTAAATTCCTTTGACAGGTTGAATAGAAATGTTCCCAATCTTGTTGTTTTATTAATTGAACACGTACATGAACATCCTCAAGAGATGTAATCAGATGGAAACTGATTCAGATGCGATGTTTAAGAGCTTGTTCAAAGAAGGGGCATATTTTAAAGGAGTGACAGAAATACTTGCAGGGGAATGTGTGAGGATGTTATTACATAGAAACATAGAAAATAGGTGCAGGAGAAGGTACCTGCCTTCTCTCCATACCCCCTGATATCCTTAGCCACAAGGGCCACATCTAACTCCCTCTTAAATATAGCCAATGAACTGGCCTCAACTGTGGCAGAGAATTCCAGAGATTCACCACTCTCTGTGAAATATGTTTTTCTCATCTCGGTCCTAAAAGACTTCCCCCTTATCCTTAAACTGTGACCCCTTGTTCTGGACTTCCCCAACATCGGGAACAATCTTCCTGCATCTAGCCTGTTCAACCCCTTAAAAATTTTGTAAGTTTCTATAAGATCCCCCCTCATTCTTCTAAATTCTAGCAAGTACAAGCCGAGTCTATCCAGTCTTTCTTCATATGAAAGTCCTGACATCCCAGGAATCAGGCTGGTGAACCTTCTCTGTACTCCCTCTATGGCAAGAATGTATTTCCTCAGATTAGGAGACCAAAACTGCACGCAATACTCCAGGTGTGGTCTCACCAAGACCCTGTACAACTGCAGTAAAACCTCCCTGCTCCTATACTCAAATCCTTTTGCTATGAATGCTAACATACCATTCGCTTTCTTCACAGCCTGCTGCACCTGCATGCCTACTTTCAATGACTGGTGTACCATGACACCCAGGTCTCGTTGCATCTCTTTCTTAATCGGCCACCATTCAGATAATAGTCTACTTTCCAGTTTTTGCCACCAAAGTGGATAACCTCACATTTATCCACATTATACTTGCATCTGCCGTGCAGTATAATTATTTGCATGCAGTTTATTATTTGTCTTTATTTTTGGCTTGAACCAGGACACCTGAAGATTCAAAGTTTAATATAGTAATTGTGCTGATACTGACTCCAACTAACCACGTAATGAATATCATGCATTACGGAGGTTTTATTTTTCTGATGCCATTTAAACTTCACTTGGATTTCAATCACTTCAATGTAAAAGTAATTGGGAATGGGGAGCATTGGAACAAAAATTTGCCCTGGGTACATTTTAACTGTAATATAATAATGTATGCATGTTGGTAGGTGCAATCAAAACAAGTATTTTTTTTATCATTGTTGTGTTATGAATACCACAGAACATATTATGTACTCTCAAGATCACATTTAATAGAATAATATTGCAGAAATATATAGTTATTAGACGTTGCATTTCGGAAAAGTCCCAGCTGAGAGGAAGACAGCAAAATACTGAACATATTGGGGATGAAAATGACTTCAGGACAGTTTGTTAGGAAAAAGAAGGAAATGGTAACAGAATACTTATACAGCTGAGTGAGTATAATTTTATGGATGAGTAATTGTGTTCAACCAATTGTTGACTTCTTTGACAAAGTAACCAGCAGGTTAGATAACAAGGAAGCCAATGGATGTGGCAAATTTTGTTATACACAATTTGGTCTGTGAAGTGCCCCATAAAAGATTACCGCATTAGACAAGTACCTGTGGACTTGAACATAATTGGGGGTCAGATATGGGGCTTTATGTGTGGGCCAGATATATTGTAGGTGCAGAGGGGCTAGGAGCAAGACCAAGAGTCAAGGTCTGGAATAGTACAAGGTGTGCAATCAAAGCTGGGACAATGGGAGTGTTCAGCACTGGGAACCTAAGCAGGTAAGCAGCTATGATCAGGGTAGAATAGGGGACCAGGTGTAAGGCTGGACTTAGGGTCAGGAATGAGCGGAGGATGCAACTGGAGTCAGGGTCAGTAGTAGTACCAGGTGTGCAGTGAGACCCAGGTTGCTCAACACGGGCCAAGTGTTTGCTTATAATCTGATTTCCATTCATGAATATACTAAGATCATTCATGTGCTGCACCTGTTTATCAGAGCCTGGCTCCACTGTGGAATGTAAATAGGAATGCAATTTAGCCTAACCTTATTCAGCTAATCCAATTTAAAGCATGAATATTGCATTCAAGTGTAAGTTAAAAGACTCGCTACAGTATTTACCAGATTGCACAATTTCAAGCTGAAAATGCAAAAGCTCCGTACCAATGGGAGGGGGGACACCCCCCTCCTCCTCCCAACTCTCACCCAATGTTGGCAGCCCTGTTACAATCGAATATATGATTACAATAAAGGTAGTGGAGGCAGCATCCAGCAGGTTCTCACTCAAAGCGTTGACATGTGAAGAGAGATTGTGCCAATACTTATTGGAATATAGAATAAGGGATAATCTTATGAATCACATGAGATTCTGCAGGAGCTGGTCAAGGTGGATGCTGAATGTTTCCTGTAGTGGGTTTATCTAGAACAAGAAAGCATATTTTCAGAGTAAGGGAGGGTGGGAGATTGCAACCTTCACTTTGTCCGCCCTGTTTTGACGAATGCAATCAACCTAGCGTGCACAATCAAATAGAACAAGTTGTTCTATAATTTTAGGCTGTGCACACCATATGCAAGTGTAAGGGAGTCAGTTTCAGATATGTACAGACTTTTTCTCTTAAAGGGCTGTTATCTTTGGAATTCTCTGTCCCAAAGATCTCTGGTGCAGTCATTGAATATATTCAATGCTGAGACTGAGACATTTACACTGCACGGAAGCCAAGTGATATGGAGAGAGAAAGCCGGAAATTATTGAGGACTAGAAAGCATGTCATTTTATTGAATGGAATGGAAATGAAACATTTATTGTCACATGTGACGAGGCACAGTGAAAGTCTTTGCTTGCATACCTAAGGTATGCAAATAGCAGCCACCTACTGCACTGACAAAGTATGCCGGCTCCACCTTTGTGCCCCCTCCCCCAACAGTTTCCCCCAATGCCCATCGTTCTCCCCACTCCCTCCCTATTGTCCATTGTTCTTCTCTCCCCCTTACACTGGGTCCTCCATTGATCTATGGTGCAACAGGCTCAAAGAGATGACTAAACTATTTGCTTGTTATGAGCAGTTTTGGCTCTGCAGATGTTGCTGGACCTGTTGAGTTCCTCCAACTACAAGATGTGTATTGCATTATTATTACTTAAAACCCGTTGCTTCATAGTTTTGGACAATTTTTCAACATCAGTTGGAATCCTATGCTATGAATCACTTGTGATGTTGCCTCACATCCACATATTTCATTAGAATTCTAGCTGGACTTGAAGCAATCAATCCTTTGGAATAATGCCAACATCTGCCATTACACGAAAAAACTGAAATATCTCTCCGTCCCTTCTTAATGAACAGTACCAGAATCAATAGAAGTTTAGAAAATGATAATCCATGTTCACGATTGTTAGTCACCTCTTTCAAAACTATAGGATGTAGATATTCAGGTTGCTGGGATTAATCAGTTTTAATCTTAAGTTATTTGGTTCCTCTGCCATTTCTTTTCACCCTCCCCCACCCCATTATAAATTCTCCCAGTTACATCTATCAGCTACATTTCCCATTAAGGATTATTTTTCTCTCACAAATTGCATATTATTTATTTTAAGTGCTAACCATTGCTGACCACAGCTGATTCACCGTTCTTATTTTCATAGTTCTCTCCTCATATTTTGTTTACCTTTGGATGGAACCAATTTCAAGATCAGTATTTTATATCCCACCTGCAAATTGCCAGTAAATAAAGCCTTAAAACGTGTTTTCTAGGAAACATTTCCACAAATTATATTTGGAGACGCTCGATAAAAGTGTGGAATGATCAGCACCTCTGCAGCCAAATCACCCAGCCCCCCGTGTCATGGAATTCCTCCATGTCCCAGATTGGTTAAATTTCATTCTTTTAATTGTACAGGCACTCCCCTTCTTGAGTAATAGGTGACGTGTAAACTCAGTTACGTAGACAATTCATAAAAGGTTTGTTTCCTAAATGACCTGTATTATTGCAAGGGGAGGATGGCAAAGGCTTCCAGTCAGCTTCATCGATATAAAGTTGCCAAGGCTCGCTGCTCTTGCAGTTTCCACCACTACCAGTGCAACACCGGGAAGGCGAGTGAGAACGAGGGAAGTGGTGGAGAGCAATTGCCGGCTAAGTCACCAACATGTTCCAGAAGGTGCACCAGCCTTCACTTTGTTCACTTACCCTTTCACTGCCACCTTCTCCCCCAGAATTATCAACAAAATGGCTGGGGGTGGGAGGAAGCAGTGGTGTAGGGGGGAGCGGTGGCGTGGACAAAGCGACAGTTGGCAAGAAGCAGCAGGTGGTGAGAGGGGAGGAAACCCCATGCCAAACAAGCACATCGTCGGTGGACAGAGGCCTGAAGAAAGTGCTGTCAGCCAGGGGCTACACCTCGAGCCACATCAATAGCCACTTTGACCGGTCGATGTGGCAGCTGGTGAAGAAGGGCTCGTTGGTGCAGATCAGCAGCATCGGTGTCTAGTTTTAAAGTGAAACTATACTAAGTGCTGAAGGAACTAAGCAGGACAGGCAGCATCACTGTAGAACATGCATAGGTGATGTTACGGGTTGGGATCTTTCTGCTCGCTGACATACTCCTGCACTGTGTTCTTGTGTATTAACCAGCATCTGCAGTTCTTTGTTTCTACATAGTTTTAAGGTGATTCTGACTGGCATAAAATCTTACTTACGCAAGGGCTTGCAGAACGTAAATGGGGGAGCGTCTGTAATATTATTCTGTAAATAATTGCTCAGCACCCTAGTCTTGCAGAATACGTCAATAGCAACCGATGAGGCCAAAGGAAAAAAAACAATATAAAGGTTGAGAGCCTGGGAGGATAACTAAATCAATTTGAAATATGTTAAATGTAGTAGCAGATGTATAAATCAAAAGTTATCCCCTATTCTCACATGACCTCACTAAAGATTATGCAACCACAATCTGCATCCAATTTCCCTCATTCGACACAGGAGTTGCAAAATAGCTACCCAATAAATCCCATGGGCATTTCTAAACTAAACTAAATTATTAGGTGTGGTTCTCAAAGGAGACCAATATGAAGAATGTATTTAACACACATTCACAATGCATACTATCTTTCATTCTGAATCAAATACATTTACAGGAAGCCCTCTGGGCTTCAGTGGATATCCCCAGATAATTAAGACTCCTGCCTTTAACGCAACACAGTTTAATTCACTTTTAGATTCATACAGTAGTATTCACTGAGGCCCAGTGAGCTTGAAGAGAATTCAGAAATCAGGACCTAATGCATCAGCTGCAAAGCATCAGAATCTCCAAACAAACAAATAGCAGATTATCAGAATTTTACTATAATTAATCAGATGCATTGACAAATCAGTTTAACTTCAAAGTTATAGCTTAAGTGCACAGCCCAAGAACTGTTCAATAGGCATGAAGCAGCCATCATAAACCTTTCAGGTGAAAGGAAAAATGGAAAAGCTTGCAAGTTGCACTTTAGATATTAATTGTACTATTATGAAAAAAATAATTTGACAATACTTTTATTTACAACAATATTTCCATGTAAAGGCTCTCAACAGAGAAGCTGAGCAGTAGGCATCATACTAGTTGATGGGAGTTCTCTACCTGGGGAGACAAAAAGGTATTCACTTTAGAATTTGAAATATATAATCAGAGATGCATTAAGATAAACACCAAGTAATTTAACCAGAGGGAAAATATAGCATGCTTTCCTGATAAGTGCCATAAAAAATAATTTTCCAAGACTACACTCATATTAGAGTGAACAAAATAGAGAGAGTACAGAGGAGATTTACTAGAATGTTGCCTGGGTTTCAGCAACTAAGTTACAGAGAAAGGTTGAAGATAGGTCATTATTGTTTGGAGCGCAGAAGGTTAAGGGGGGACTTGATAGAGGTCTTTAAAATGATGAGAGGGATAGACAGAGCTGACATGGATAAGCTTTTCCCATTGAGAGTAGGGAAGATTCAAACAAGAGGACATGATTTGAGAATTAAGGGACAGAAGTTTAGGGGTAACATGAGGGGGAACTTCTTTACTCAGAGAATTGAATTGAATTGAATCCTTTATTTGTCATTCAGACCTTTCGGTTGTTGCTGTGTGGAATAAGCTTCCAGTGGAAGTGGTGGAAGCAGGTTTGATTTTATCATTTAAAAATAAATTGGATAGGTATATACACGGGAAAGGAATGGAGGGTTATGGTCTGAGTGCAGGTAGATGAGACTAGGGGAGAATAAGTGTTCGGCGTGGACTAGAAGGGCCGAGATGGCCTGTTTACGTGCTGTAATTGTTATATGGTTACACTCCCTATGTTATTCCAGTGACACCAACACAGGAAATCTAGTGGTGTGGCAGCGCCTTAGAAGCTGCAGAATTTACATGACTGGTCCAATTGAATTTCTGGTCAATGGCAATCCAAGAATGTGGATGGTAAATGACATCTCACTGAAAATGACACTGAATATCAAAGAAAGTGGTTAGGTAGTGGTAGAACCTGGTATGGTCCATGATTATCTATCTCATTGGAGACCCTCAAGACTATCTTTCATCGGACTTAACTGGCTTTATTTGCACTAAACATTATTCCCTACACTGTGGATGGCTTGATTGTAATCGTGTATTGTATTTGCGCTGACTGGTTAGCACGCAAGAAAAGCTTTTCACTGTACCTCGGAACATGTAACAATAAACTAAACTTAACTTCCACAGTGCCAGGACTATTCACCACTCAACAGCATATGTTTGAATGTTATCTCAGTTTGGTTCGTTGTCATGTGTACAGTGAAAAGCTTTTTGTTGCATGCAAACCAGTCAGCAGAAAGACAATACATAATTACAATCGATCCATTTAGTGTGTAGATACATGATAAGGGAATAACATTTAGTGCAAGGTAAAGCTAGCAAAGTCTGATCAAGGATAGTCCAAAGGTCATCAAAGAGGTTCTCTGGTTGTGGTATGATGATTCAGTTGCCTGATAACAGCTGGGAAGAAACTGTCCCAAATCTGGTGGTGTGCATTTTCACTTCTATGTTTGCCTGATGGGAGAGGGGAGAAGCGGGAGTGGCCAGGAAGGTTTTGCTGACTTTCTAATGAAAGATTATTGAAGCAGATGATGGCAGTTGGACCTAGGACACTGTCTTGAATGCCTGCAGTCTCAGAGTTGGGATCAGTAACAACCACCTACATTTGTCTAATGCATAGCTCCAACCATTGGAGTGATGCCCACCAGTACAAATTTTAAAGGGGTTCTGTTATGCCGCAGGTTGCATTGACATCAAGGGCATTTACTTTCATTTCCAAAATTCAACTCACGAGGCAAAGGCTGAATTGGTCTGTTCACCAAGCGGCTCAGGTACAACCCAAACTGAGCAGTGAGCAGGTGAGTGCCACTTGATGGTAGAATACATTCTATCATTTTACTGATGTTTAAGGATATTAGCCAGATTCGATCTGTACCATTTATTGTCAGTGTACTGCATCTTTGGTAATGATATTGCAGCAACTTGTCAGGAGTTTTTTGTACCAAAACCAGGATGATGGCACAACCCATTGTTCGCAGTTGTTTCCATTTGGGAATTATTTAAATTGCTAAAGAGAAACAGATCCATCTTCATAAGACATTCATTGGTAGACTTGTATCTAATATTGTTTGTTGCGGCTATGAACAAAATGTGAATTAGTTACGGAGACAGGATAATTTGTGAAATTCCACACTGTTGTTGGTTCTGGTACATCAGAAAGCGTTTACAGTATCACAGTATCACTCATTTTATAAAATTCACATCATATGTACCAGTAACACAAAACAGTTGAGGTTTTCAATACTGGATCATTCCAGACAATGATACTTACTGAATAATGTTTCATTTCTTGAGGAATTGGTGCCATACAAGCAGGAATGGAGCTGCAAAGCCAGAGCCAAAAAACACTGACATCATTGCCAACAATCTCCATTTGTTCTCCACAGAGAAGGGCAAATTCTAGGACAACAAAATAAAATAAAATATCTTGAATCGCAGGAATTGATTGCATGTAAAATGTTATTGTACACAAAAAAAATGACTTGGTACATCAGCAAGCGTTTACATTGTCATAGTTTTACTCTTTTTGTTGAGTTCACATCACATGTACCAATTTCACCAAGGGGGGGAAGAGAGGGAGGGGGGGAAGAGAGAGGAGAGGGAGGGGGGGGGGAGAGAGAGAGGAGGGGGGAGGGGAGAGGGGGAGGGGGGGAAGAAGAGAGAGAGGGAGGGGGGGAAGAGAGAGGGAGGGGGAAGAGAGAGGGAGGGGGAGAGGGAGGGGGGGGAAGATGGAGGGAGGGGGGGGGACGAGAGGGAGGGGGGAAGAGGAGAGGGAGGGAAGAAGATAGAGGGAGGGGGGGAGAGAGGGAGAAGAGAGAGTGAGGGGGGAGGGAGAGCAGGGAACGGGGGGGGAAGACGAGAAGTGATGGGGGGAGAGGGATGGGGGGGGAAAGAGAGAGGGAGGGGGAAGAGCTGAGGGGGGGGGAAAGGAAGAGAGAGGGAGGGGGGAGAGAAGGGAGGGGGGGAGAGAGAGGGAGGGGGGAAGAGCGGGCGGGGGGAAGAGAGGGGAGGGGGGGGAGAGAGGGGAGGGGGGGACGAGAGTGGGAGGGGGGAGAGAGGGAGGGGGGGAAGAGAGGGAGGGGGGGAGCGGAAGAGAGGGAGGGGGGGGAAGAGAGAGGGAGGGGAAGAGAGAGAGAGGGAGGGGAAGAGAGAGAGAGGGAGGGGGAGAAGAGAGGGAGGGGGGGAAGAGAGAGGGAGGGGGGAAGAGAGGGAGGGGGGACAGAGGGAGGGTGGGGAGAGGGAGAAGGAGAGAGGGAGGGGGGGGAGAGGAGAGGGAGAAGAGAGAGGGAGGGGGCGGGAGAGGGAGGGGGGGGGAAGAGGAGAGGGAGGGGGGGGGGGCGGAGGGGGGGGGGAGAGAGGGGGGGGGAGAGAGAGAGGGGGGGGGGAGAGAGAGGGGGGATGAGATGAGGGGGGGGAGAGAGAGGGGGGGGAGAGAGAGGGGGGGAGAGAGAGGGGGGGGGAGAGAGAGGGGGGGAGAGAGAGGGGGGGGGGAGAGAGGGGGGGGGGGAGAGAGAGGGGGCGGGGAGAGAGGGGGGGGGGGAAGAGAGAGGGAGGGGGGGAGAGAGAGGGAGGGGGGAGAGAGGGGGGGGAGAGAGGGGGGGGGAGAGAGAGGGAGGGGGAGAGAGAGGGAGAGAGAGGGGGGGGGGAGAGAGAGGGGGGGGAGAGAGAGGGGGGGAGAGAGAGGGGGGGGGGGAGAGAGAGGGGGGGGAGAGAGAGGGGGGGTAGAGAGGGAGAGAGAGGGGGAGAGAGAGAGGGGGGGGAGAGCGAGAGAGAGAGAGAGGGGGGGAAGAGAGAGTGGGGGGGGAGACAGAGAGGGAGGGGAGGGGGGGGAGAGAGAGGGGGGGGGGAGAGAGGGGGGAAGAGAGAGGGGGGGGGGGAAGAGAGAGGGGGGGGGGGAAGAGAGAGGAGAGGGAGGGGGAGAGGGAGGGGTGGAAAGAGGGCAGAGAGGGAGGGGAGGAGAGAGAAGGGAGAGGGAGGGAGAGAGAAGGGGGAAAGGGAGGGCAGAGAGGGAGGAAGTGCTAGCGAGCAGCCGCCGCTAAGATGGCGGCCATGGTGACCTTGATGGGGCGGCGTCGCTCCAACACACAACTTCACTCTCCGGTTTCCCGCTGGAATCCCCGCCCATGCCGGTGTGCGCCGGCCCAGCCGCCATCCCTCCAGCCTACCTTTCCCGGGCCCTCCTCGTAATGGGACCTGCGGATGAGCGAGGTGCTGAAGTTGCGCACCGTGCGGGCCCACACCATGTCTACAGCAGCGGCGGCGGCAACGTCCGTCAATGGCGTCACGTCACCCCCCCCCCCCGGAAACGGAAATGAACCTGTGCATGGGACCAAAGATCCTCTAGCGCTATAGGATCTTTCCACCGGACTACAAGTACCAGGGTGCACCGCGCACAAGCCCAGTCACGGGATAGGGTTACTGGAGTCACGTGGCACTAACCCTACGTCACTGAGCCATGAAGCCATCCCTTCGGCCCAACTTGTCCATGCTGACCAACCTGTCTGCTCGAGTTTGTCCCATTTGCCTAGAATCAGTTAAAATACATTTATTGTGAAATGTAGAAACAAAAGAACTGCAGATGCTAGTTAAGACACACAGTTCTGGAGTAACTAAGCAGGTCAGGCATTATCCCTGGAGTAGAAACATAGAAACATAGAAAATAGGTGCAGGAGTAGGCCATTCGGCCCTTCGAGCCTGCACCGCCATTCAATATGATCATGGCTGATCATCCAACTCAGTATCCTGTACCTGCCTTCTCTCCATACCCCCTGATCCCTTTAGCCACAAGGGCCACATCTAACTCCCTCTTAAATATAGCCAATGAACTGTGGACTCAACTACCTTCTGTGGCAGAGAATTCCACAGATTCACCACTCTCTGTGTGAAAAATGTTTTTCTCATCTCAGTCCTAAAATATTTCATCTTTATCCTTAAACTGTGACCCCTTGTTCTGGACTTCCCCAACATCGGGAACAATCTTCGTGCATCTAGCCTGTCCAACTCCTTAAGAATTTTTACAGTATGCTATGAAATGCCATGAAGAGTACATGGGTAGGTGACAATTAGGGCCAAACATGAAGGGTCCTGACCTGAAATGTCAGCTATCCATGTTCAACAGCGACACTTTTCTCATCTATCCATCCATCCATCCATCTATCCATCCATCTATCTATCTATCTATCTATCTATCTACCACTTCCTGTCTGCGTTGTATATTGATTTTAGAAAAAACGCTATCATCTATCTACCATCTTCTATCTTGTATTCTTGTATCTTGTATTCAAATTTATTGTCATTGTCTCAATTAGAGACAACAAAATGAATTTTCCTTACAGGCAGTATCATAAAAATAAATACATAATAAATAATAAGACATATTAAAAATAAAATTGAATTAAAAAAAGAAAAGCACAAACACAGAAAGTCCACGACACAACATAACACAGTGGCACCAAGGTGAGGAAGGCACCATAGTCCAGCCAGCCTCCCCTCCGATCTTCCCAGATGTTCATCCGTGGTCTGGGCCTTCCGAGCACCCGCAGTCGCCACCCCGGTCGGCCCGATGCTCAGGCCCTCACGTCGGGCTGGTGGAACGCCGACGCCGATCCCCGACGGTGAACATCCTCCTCCTCAGCGGCACTACTTACTGCAAATGGTGGCTTGGGTGTGGCTTGAAGTTGAAAGGCACTACTTACTGTAAATGGTGGCTTGGGTGTGGCTTGAAGTTGAAAGACACTACTTACTGCAAATGGTGGCTTGGGAGCTTTGGTTTGAAGGGCACTATTACTGCAAATGGTGGCTTGGTATATTTGGCTTGAAGTTGAAAGGCACTACTTACTGCAAATGGTGGCTTGGGTGGGCATGGGTGTGGCTTGAAGTTGAAAGACACCACTTACTGCAAATGGTGGGTTGGGTGTGGCTTGAAGTTGAAATACACCACTTACTGCAAATGGTGGCTTGGGAGCTTTGAAGTTGAAAGGCACTACTTACTGCAAATGATGGCTGGTGTGGCTTGGGTGTGGCTTGAAGTTGAAAGACACCACTTACTGCAAATGATGGCTTGGGTGTGGCTTGAAGTTGAAAGACACCACTTACTGCAGATGGTAGCTTGGGTGTGGCTTGAAGTTGAAAGACACCACTTACTGCAAATGGTGGCATGAAGTTGAAAGGCACTTCTTACTGCAAATGGTGGCTTGGTTGCTTTGGTTTGAAGTTGAAAGGCACTACTTACTGCAAATGGTGGCTTGGTTGCTTTGGCTTGAAGTTAAAATGCATTACTTACTGCAAATGGGGGCGTGGGTGCATTGGCTTGAAGTTGAAAGGCAGTACTTACTGCAAATGGTGGCATGAAGTTGAAAGGCACTACTTACTGCAAATGGTGGCTTGGGTGCTTTGGCATTAAGTTGAAAGGCACTACTTACTGCAAATGGTGGCATGAGGTTGAAAGGCACTACTTACTGCAAATTGTAGCTTGGGTGCTTTGGCATTAAGTTGAAAGGCACTACTTACTGCAAGTGGTGACTTGGGAGCTTTGGTTTGAAGTTGAAAGGCACTACTTACTGCAAATGGTGGCTTGGGTGCTTTGGCTTGAAGTTGAAAGGCACTACTTACTGCAAATGATGGCATGAGGTTGACAGGCACTATTATTGCAAATGGTGGCTTGGTTGCTTTGGCTTGAAGTTGAAAGGCACTACTTACTGCAAATGGTGGCTTGGGAGCTTTGACTTGAAGTTGAAAGGCACGTCTTACTGCTAATGGTGGCTTGGGTGTGGCTTGGGTGTGGTTTGAAGTTGAAAGCCACTACTTACTGCAAATGGTGGCTTGGATGCATTGGCTTGAAGTTAAAAGGCACCACTTACTGCAAATGGTGGCATGAAATTGAAATGCACTACTTACTGCAAATGGTGGCTTGGGTGCTTTGGCTTGAAGTTGAAAGGCACTACTGTAAATGCACTTCCTGTTTGCACTGTATATTGATTTTAGATAAAACGCTACCACTTACGGCTGAGATTTTTGGCCATCTTACTCAGTGCCCCTCTGCTGAGCAGGTGCAGAGCATTCTTCCCATCAATGAAAAATAAAAGTGTTATTAGTTTAAAAAAAAATGTTGAGAATCTCTCTCCTGTCAATCACTCCATGAAAGCCACACCTTTTCCGGAGGGGTTATAAAACCCGGAAATGTGGGTGTGGCTCAGTCTCTGCAAGATGGAGGAGGGAGAGGTCACGACTCGCTGTCTTTAGTGGCTTTGCACCCTACTTCAAATGGTATGAAACTGCACTTGAATTTGGTGGCCTTGCACCCTGCTAGAAGTGGTAAGAAACTGCACTTTAATTTGATGGCCTTATACCTTGCTTGAAATAGAATTTCAAGGATTAGTCGTGAGTCAACTACCAGCCCACCAGCCGTGAGTGAGTGAGTGAGTTGCCAGCACAACAGGCTTGATTGACTGAGACGCCAGCCCAAGAATCCATTTGGCGCACAATTTGCATACTAGCCCTCTGGAAACCAGTCCCTTCAGCCCACAACACCCATACTAGCGCTCCAGAAAGCCCCCCCCCCCCCCCCCCCAACTGGCCACCAATATTAGAATTGGTGGAGAGGTGGAATATTGCATTGGATGACCAGCCCTCCTTTGTGATGCTGGGACCCAACGGGTCCCACTTAATAATAATAATGGATGGGATTTATATAGCACCTTTCTAGAATACTCAAGGCGCTTAGTCTAGTATATATTGTAAATAGCTGCGGTCCCAGCACCGAGCCTTGCGGTACCCCACTGAAATGCCTGCCATTCTGAAAGGGACCCGTTAATCCCTACTCTTTGTTTTCTGTCTGCCAACCAATTTTCTATCCATGTCAGCACTCCCCCCCCCCAATACCATGTGCCTAAATTTTGCTCACTAATCTCCTATGTGGGACCTTATCAAATGCTTTCTCAGAGTGCTCTAGTTTTGTCCCACATTCCAAAGATGTGCAGGTTTGTAGGTTAATTGGCTTCTATAAATTGTCCCTAGGATGGAACTAGTGTGCAGGTGATTGCTAGTTGGTGTGGACTCAGTAAGCTGAAGGCCCTATTTCCATATTGTGTCTGAAACTGAACTAAACTGCACCTCATCTCCCATCAGGACACATTCTTAGACGTCTGGACTCGATATCGAATTTTCCAACTTCACTCCACTTCCTCTTTCTTAGTTTGCATTAGAAATTATGATTTCTGCATGTCATCATTTTGACTCGGATGAAGGAACTGCAGATGCTGGTTTGAACTGAAGATAGATACAAAATGCTGGAGTAACTCAGTGGGACAGGCAGCATCTCTGGAGAGAAGGAATGGGTGATGTTTCGGGTCGAGACCCTTCTTCAGAAACACAATGTGCAACTTTAACTCATTTGGTCTCAGCTTTTCAGATATTACATTTTTTCCTCTTTTTTTTCCTAGTTTTGACAAAGGGTCTTTGATGTGAAATGTTAGTTGTTTCTCTTCTCAGATATATTTCTTGATTTGCTGAGTGCTTCTAGCACTTACAGTTTTATTTTTATTTCTGATTTCCAGCAACTGCTGTTTTATGATTTCCACTTCTTGTTGGCCTTAAGTTTTTGATATTCCATTACTTTTAGGACATTTACCTCTCCCCTCCACCCACCCACAAATCCACATAAATTCATTTGCTCCCCCTTCTATGTTGTTTCTCCTATTCCCTTGCCTCAATTTCCTCACAAGCCTGTTATCCTTGCGTGGGTCTTCTCGATCACTGAACTTTTTTTTTGTACCATGGCAACCCTGATTATACACATTAGGTTACATTTTGTCATATCAATGATTTAGTAAATAGCAGGATTATGTCAGTATTCACCTTTTATATTGGATCTTAACATCGGATCTGCTTTTGGGTAATGACGTGCAATATATAGAAAGTTCATCGCACAACTACAACCAGTTTGTTGATGCGATCTACACAGTAGCATGCAAAACCATTCCGCGGGTATGCTGGCTTAACTACATTGCACACGTGGATGCTGAAACTGCTGACTAAAGGGCCTGTCCCACGAGCATGCGACTGCATGCGGCAAGCGCGACCAAACCGGAAGCGGGGGCCGCGCCGAGGTCGAGTGATCCCGTACGAGTTGATGTGAAGTTCGAGCGAAGTCCGTGGGAATTTCGCGCTAGGCGTACGCTGTCAGGACGCTGCGTACGGTGTCGAGACGCTGCGCACACCCGTCGAGGCGGTGCGTACGGCCTCAATGCGGCTGCGGGCCGGCGGGCTGTTGACGCGCGGAATTTTTGAACATGGTCAGTTTTTCAGAGCCCTGTGCGATGTCGGGACCAGCCCCGCACAACTCCATACGGCTCCGGCGATCGAAGTGGGACCAGCCCCGCGAGGCCATATGGCTCAAGGGACCACGTTAGGTCATGCTTGCCGCATGCAGTCGCATGCTCGTGGGACAGGCCCTTTATTCTCTATGTACGAAGAACTTTTCGATGAAGATCCATTTGCAGACAAAACAGCTGGGATGGGGAAACAGCACACAGATGCACTCAATGAGGCAAAACGCAGACAATGTCAGGAGCTAATAGAAACAACAGACCTACAACACAGCATCAGGAAGGCATGGGTGACACTGAGATGTCTCAGTAATGACCCCACCTACAGTAAACCACGTGGAAATGTGACTGCTAACCAGGTTGCCCACCAGTTGTTGCTAAACGGCAAGAGTAGTGGTAAGAAACCTCCGCCCCTAAAGGTTGTTAATGGCAACAACCGAAACGACGGATGGTACATCCAACCTTTCACCATGGACGAACTCAACAAAGCCCTGAATGTGATGAAACCTAACAAGGCAGCTGGCGTAGACAACATCAGAACTGAGATGCTGCAACATCTAGGTCCCAGAGCATGAGAATGGCTGCTGGAAATTGTTAACATTCCACGAATCTGGCGGAAATCCAAGGTTGTTCCTTTACCAAAACCAGGCAAAGATGCCAATCTTCCCAGCAGCTACTGGCCTATATCCCTGCTGTGCCACCCATACAAACTGATGGAAAGATGCACACTGAACCGTATCACGCTGGATGTAGTAGCAATGTTACAAAATTTTGAGATTAAAAAAATTAAGTCTTTAATTTATCCCATCAGATAAAGCACAAAAATAAGTTTAATTTGACACCTAATTCACTTGCATATCTTCAGTATTAAAAAAAGTTATGGCCATTTTCATACTCGGAAATTAGCATCTTGTTCCCTAGTGATTTTCCATTAACTTAACACAAAAGCTGTGATCGAGGACAGTGAAATGGCCATAACCTTCTTAAAAATTAAGAGAACTGAAAGAAATTTTCAGTTATTGTAGATTGAAGCATTCTGAAACAAATATGAAACAATCTTACTTGGATGATCTGAAATTAAAGCATATAATTAGTTAGTTACCCAATTGTAGCTAATTCCAAACTTCAATTACTAGATCTAAACATCTATCCATTTCTTAAGAAAAGATTAACATTTTTAAATAGCCTAAGTGTCCAAATAACATTCACAAAGAATTCACAATAAAACATGGTTTTTAAATCTCATTTACATTAATTTATAGGCCAAATGGAAGGAATTTAGTGTTCAGTTGCTGTAAATTAATGGCCATTTAATTCAGCTTTCGAGTGGGATCCTGTGGAACTCTGTGGAACGCGCTGGTTTGGAACGTTCCCATTGCGGAGGATTTGTACCCCATATGCCCAGAAAAATACTGCGGGATTTAATGAGGCCCCAAATTAGATGCTCGCAACATAAAACTTTGAATAAAGGGATCTTAAGAAGCCCTTTTTAATGTAAAAATAAACAACCTACCTTCCGTTGTCCCCTGTATGAGATCCGTCCCGTTGTCGGCGGTCGTGGGTTTAGAGGATAATTTTTAACCTATTATAACAATTAAATTAACCTATTAAGTTTAAAAATAGCTGCAGCGAATGAACCTCACAGTGATTTTTCGTCAGCAACTAAGTAGGCTGAATAACCTCGATTTGCATAGCCTAGGGAAAATCACGTTTTAAATCCGCCCCCCCTCTCAATGGCGCCAAAATCGCGCACACGGGCAGGGACAGACCTGCAGCCCCGCTCAAGGTAGGTTTTGCAACATACCTAGATGTACACGATGTTTTGATACCTGAACAGGCTGGATTCCACCAGGGAAAGTCAACAACAGGACAACTTATGAACCTCACTCAGCACATTGAATATGGCTTCGAGTGGAAGCTGATCACAGGTGCAGTATTTGTAGACTTGTCTGCAGCATATGACACTGTAAACCACCGTACCATGAAAGCCAAACTGTAACTAACACTACAGGACTGTCATCTTGTCCAGTTCATCATAACAATGATGGAAACCGCAGCTTCTTCATATGCCTGAATGGTCAGAACAGCTGTAAGAATGGTCTACCACAGGGTAGTGACCTTGCCCCAATGTTGTTCAATATATACACCAATGACCAACCCATCACCCTGAAAAGTAGGTTGTTTCTGTTTGTCGATGACTTATGCATCACAATGCAATCCTCAGACTTCAGCCATATTGAGACTGTACTAGAGGCTGCTCTGCAGAATATGACAACATACTACCAACACAATTCCCTGCGCCCAAACCCAACAAAAACGCAAAGCGCAGCTTTCCAACTCCGGATCCGGGATGTGAAACGTCAACTGCAGGTGCGATGGAATGATGTCCTGTTGGAACACTGCAAAGCCACAAAGTACCGAGGTGTGGTCCTCGATCATACCTTCTCATATCGCCAACATGTTGAGAAAACCAAGGCAAAGGTCAACACCCGGAACCATGTCATCGAAAATTTGGCAAACAGCTCATTTGGAAGTGACCCAACAACAATCCACACTGCAGTCTAGTGCTCTGTGTCTTAGTGGCAGAATATGCAAGCCCCGTATAGAGCTGCTCTAAACATGCAGACATGGACTCTGCATTGAACACTGCCTGCAGGAAAACCACAGGATGCCTGAAGCCGACAAAGGTTGAACACCTGTACGAGCTGGCAGGCACCGACGAACTATTTTGAAGACGTGATTGGGCAGCTGCTGTAGAACGCTTCAATGCAGACACAGACCCTCGCCACCCCTTGCACAATCACCAACATGCCAAGAAACACCTGAAGATTCGGAACAGCATCATGGAACTAGAGCCAACCGTACCAGGCACCAAAACCAAACCACAGATGGCACCAGGACACCACCTGGCTTATACTACCGAAACCACCACCGCACGGGCGTGGGACGTTGCGGACTCAACCTGAAGAAGTGGGGCCTCTCGAACTCTGGCAAGAGCAACTGTGGAGAGGTACAGACAACGGCCCATCTACTGACTTGCAGCGGAGAGGCATGCACTGCGGACAATCTCCGCAGAGGCACAGATGTGGCACTGGGTGTGGCAAAGCGATGGCAGAACGCCGTCTGACACACGAGAGAACTAACCCAATGTCATTGAGCATTGTTCAGCATCCTCAAATTAATGTCATCAGGACCTTTGATCTTTATTATTTTTCAAAAATGATTTACTGTGCATGATTTCTGGATTACGGAACTGAAATAAGCCACATTTATCCATTTTGTGATCTTCTAAACGTACGAGAGGTCGGTTAAGTACATGGAATACTTGAAACTGTTTTTTCACCCTTGGGAGGACTCGGACTAATAAATATTTTAAATGTATATTTTACAGCAATCCACAAGACATTTTAGGTATTGAAAATAGTTTGTTTTTTATTAAGAACATGACTGATATCCTCTACCCTTGATTCAAATGAATGGTTTAGTTCCATTCTTTTTTAAACACAATTAGATTCAAGAAACATTCTGCCACATTTCAGTGTAGACTATTAAAAGAAACAGAACACCCTAATATATAGATTTCCAAACTAAGTCGCTCTACTCAAATTTATGTTCTAACTTTAACAAAGAAATTACTCAGAGTTCAAAGATTTCTCCTAGGATTTTCATCTACGTAAACCGTTTTGTTCTCTGTATTTCTAATCAAGAAGTTGAGTAAATTCTGGTAATGTTCCATGACATTTTAATTTGCTAAAATAATATTTCAACCCAATACCACACTGTCCATTGAAAGACACTCCAAAGATTTATTTTGAATTGTATTGTACAACATTTTGATGAATGTAAAAATAATTGATTGTGGTCGAGATTGTATAAATCTCACATTTTGCAAGTCATTCCAATCTTTTAAGGATATTGGAAATTTAACTGAGGAGACCTTCAAATTATTAATATGACAAAAGATCAAGTCTTTACATTTATGGTGATGGCTGGGGGTTGAATAACAGTGCATCAATGTGGAGGAGTACATACATCAATGCTATGGATATGGAGGTCCTGTCAAATCTAATGACTGAGGCCCCAGTTGTGGATTAAGATTTGATATGGAGCCCAACTATGTAGATGTTAATACAATGCATCTTTATTTTGTTTATATAAGCACACAGAGAAGAGCACTAAAGGGAATCTCTCAGTTAGAGCATATAGTTAGAAGCAAAGGGCAGTGGAGGCCAAGTCACTGGATGGATTTAAGAGAGAGTTAGATAGAGCTCTATGGGCTAGTAGTGTCAAGGGATATGGGGAGAAGGCAGGCACGGATTATTGATAGGGGATGATCAGCCATGATCACAATGAATGGCGGTGCTGGCTTGAAGGGCCGAATGGCCTCCTCCTGCACCTATTTTCTATGTTTCTATGTTTCTAAAGGCAAAGACTGACAATCAATGAGATATTAGTTTAACTGGAGAAAAGGAATGGGTGATGTTTCGGGTCGAGACCCTTCTTCCTCAACCCGAAACATCACCCATTCCTTCCCTCCAGAGATGTTGCCTGTCCCGTTGAGTTACCTCAGCTTTTCTGTGTCTATCTTCAGTTTAAACCAGCATCTGCAGTTCCTTCGTTCAGATATTAGTTTAGTACTTATGGTTGTATTGGTGGGCGGGTAACTGCACTATTCAGTCGAGCCTATTATCCTACACATATGTCTGATTCAGAGGACACTTCCACCCCTTGTGCCTCTAAGTAATGGTATCAGATTCCCTCATTTTTAAGTGTAGCTATGCTACACAGCCATTCTTTAATTCACGGCCAATCTGATTCTATTCACATCTATTTTCACTTGCGTTTAAAATATTTATGATCCTTGTCCTCACGACTCCAATACAAATGACCTTTCGTTGTTGAGCTTAAATTGCTGATCCTTCTTGGCTGCATGGTAACTCGGGTACAGCTCCTGAAGGACCATGTTGGGGAACTGGAGAAGCAAGTGGATGACCAGACTGATTCCTGGGATGTCAGGACTTTCATATGAAGAAAGACTGGATAGACTCGGCTTGTACTCGCTAGAATTTAGGAGATTGAGGGGGGATCTTATAGAAACTTACAAAATTCTTAAGGGGTTGGACAGGCTAGATGCAGGAAGATTGTTCCCGATGTCGGGGAAGTCCAGAACAATGGGTCACAGTTTAAGGATAAGGGGGAAATCTTGTAGGACCGAGATGAGGAAAACATTTTTCACACAGAGTGGTGAATCTGTGGAATTCTCTGCCACAGAAGGTAGTTGAGGCCAGTTCATTGGCTATATTTAAGAGTGAGTTAGATGTGGCCCTTGTGGCTAAAGGGATCAGGGGGTATGGAGAGAAGGCAGGTACAGGAAACCGAGTTGTATGATCAGCCATGATCATATTGAATGGCCTACTCCTGCACCTATTTTCTATGTTTCTATATCACTGTACATTAATTGGTGCATGTGACAATGAATGTGAATCTGAATCTACTGAGGTTTTAACTTTGGGTAACCATCTTATCATACATAATGGTTAAACTACATTCACAATTTATAAATTAGTGAGGGATTTTAACTTTCCCAATACTGACTGAAATTGTCTTCATGCAAGGGGCATGTATAGGGTGGAATTTGATAAGTGCATCCACATACGAGTTTTGACACAATATGTAGATAGCCCTTAGATTGGCACAAAAAGCTGGAGTAATTCAGCCGGACAGGCAGCATCTCTGGAGAGAAGGAATGGGTGTTTCGGGTCGAGACCCTTCTTCAGACAGACAGCCCTCCCAGAGAAGGGGCTGTTCTTGACATTATCTGAAAGAAATAAAATCAAGCTGGTGGTGGAAGTGTTGGTTGAGGAACATTTTGTGGCTAGTGATGACAAGTTTCAAGGTAATTATGGAAAAGGATTGGGTTGGTTTTCATGTTCATATCCCTAAATTGGGAAAAGGCTGATTCTGATAAAGTAATAGAAAACCTGGCAAAAGTAGAATGGGTACAGGTAATTGCAGATAAAACAACATCTGACAAATGGGTAGGAAGGAACTGCAGATGCTGGTTTTCAACCAGCATTCTCTGAAGAAGGATCTCGATACCGAAACGTCACCCATTCCTTTCCAGAGATGCTGCCTGTCCCACTGAGTTATTCTAGCTCTTTGTGCCTATCTGACAAGTGGGTCTTTTCAAAGGGATTAGTAAGAGTTGAGGCCCAGCATGTTCTCGTAGGGGTGAAAGGCCAAGATAGCAAGTTTAGAGAACGATAGATGGCAAGATTTATGGAAGATGGACACAAAATGCTGGGGTAACTCAGCGGGACAGACAGCATTTCTCGAGAGAAGGAATGGGTGATGTTTTCGGTCGAGACCTTTCTTCAGACTAGTCAGGGGTAGGGAAATGAGAGTTATGGAGAGTGATGTAGAATGGAACAAATGAATGAAAGTTGTGCAAGAAAGTAATGGTGATAAAGGAAACAGGCCATTGTTAGCTGTTTGCTCGGTGAGAACAGGACCCCCACTGCACACCTTCTGTGATCCCCCCTGCCCTCCAACTGTACGCCTCCTCCCTTTTTCCTTCTTTCTTTCCCCACCCCCCATCAGTCTGAAGAAGGGTTTCGGCCCGAAATGTCGCCTATTTCCTTCGCTCCATAGATGCTGCTGCACCCGCTGAGTTCCTCCAGCAATTTTGTGTACCCCCGGGTGCAACTTGGGTGGGGGAGGGAATGATTAAGGGAAAACAATGAAGCATGTGGCAGGTATAAGCAACCACAATCAAGCTTAAGGTGTGTAGAGGATGTAGGAGAGTAGTTAAGATAAAAATTAAAAGGGCAACAAGAGGCCATGAAATATCCTTTGTACAGATAGACGACAGACGGCACAATGGCTAAGTGTTCGGCTGGCAACCGGAAGGTAGCTGGTTCGAATCCCGCTTGGAGTGCATACTGTCGTTGTGTCCTTGGGCAAGACACTTCACCCACCTTTGCCTGTGTGTGAATGTGTGTGAATGTGTGTGAGTGATTGGTGGTGGTCGGAGGGGCCGGAGGCGCAGTTTGGCAGCCACGCTTCCGTCAGTCTGCCCCAGGGCAGCTGTGGCTACAGAGGTAGCTTACCACCACCGAGTGTGACTGAGGAGTGAATGAATAATGCGATGTAAAGCGCCTTGAGTATTAGAAAGGCGCTATATAAATCCCATCCATTATTATTATTATTACAGGATCTTTGGTCTAGTTGGTATCCAAGGAGACATAAAATGAAGGTGATTGACAAAAGAAAGGGAACAACTTGTACACAATGAATGTTGAGGATTTGTAATGCATTGCTATGTAAGGATCATTTGAAATGGGAGCTAGAAAAGAAAGGTTTATTTGTATTATGGAAAGAGAAGTAGGGAATGGGATCAACTGGACTGTTGGTCATAGAGCAAATAAGGACAATTCAACGACAACTCAAATCTTTGTTTATCCTTGATCCTCTCACTCACTTTGGTGCTGCCTGGGTTGATGTAGATCCTACTACTGATGAAAGGAAATATAATTGGTGATAATCAACGGGAGATTCTGATCAATATTAACCAACCTGAAGTTTTAACTCTGCTTCTCCCACCTGACCTGACTGCTTCCTAACTTGCTGAGTATTTCTTGCATTTCCTGTTTCGAATTTTACAAGGGAGCGAACAACACAGTGGGAGCCCCAGTCAAGTGAAATGGGACATTTAGGGAGATCAAGTTGAAGTTCATGTTTACATTTACTGTCACTGTACCAATTGATACAGCGAGATTTGGGTTGCCATACAGTCATACAAATAAAAAGAACACAACACACGTTAGAATTTACCATGAACATCCCCACATAGCGGAATCAACGTTTCCCACTGTGAAGGAAGGCAATAAAAGTCCTCTATGTTCAATAGGCCCGTGGTCGGGGCCTATTGAGGCCTCCGCAGTCACCGCAACAGCGGCCCGATGTTCAGGCACTCTCGCCAGATGATGGAACTCCGGCATCGGATGAACACTCTCAGCGGCCTGGAGTTCCGAATCGGCCATTTCCTACTGGAGGCCGCGGCTCCCGAAGTCCACAGGCCGAGCTGGGTGGAGCTCCACATGGCGATCCTCGGCGAAATATCCCAAGGCCCCGCGTTGTTAAAATCAGCGCCGCCCGTGGCTGGGAGCTCCGCAGACCACAGTTAAAATCGGCAGTCCCAGCACTCCGGAGCTTGCACACGACGACCCCAGTAAGGCATCGTCCGCTCCACGATGGTAATTCAGTGCTGCACCACTGCTGAAGCTCTGGCCGGCCTCCGGCAGCAAAGGCCGCGCCAATCCAGATGGTGGGCCACGAGGAGGGGGCAAAGATGCGGCTCCAAGGAAAGACGCATCCTCGACCAGGTAGTGACTAAGAAAAACAGTTTCCCCCCCCCTCCCCCATCCCCCACATAAAAAGACTAAAAGACCTCCAAAACAAAACTTTTTGACAGACTAAAAATTAAAAAAAGGATGAAAGGACGAACAGCTGCAGGCGAGGCAGCCATACTCAACGGCACCACCCACCATCAGTGGATTGTTGCAGGCACTCTTCCATGGCCTTTCAAGCAACTTCAAAATAATAAAAGCCTTAATCGCTATCAGTCACAGCAATAAATGTGAGCAGAAGTTTGGAAAACATGATCCATGTTTTAGGTACACAAAATTGCTGGGGAAACTCAGCGGGTGCAGCAGCATCTATGGAGCGAAGGAAATAGGCGACGTTTCGGGCCAAAACCCTTCTTCAGACTGATGGGGGGTAGGGGGGGGGGGGAAAGAAAGAAGGAAAAGAGGAGGAGGAGCCCGAGGGGGGGCGGATGGGAGGGTGGGAGGGTGACAGCTAGAGGGTTAAGGAAGGGGAGGAGACAGCAAGGGCTAGCCAAATTGGGAGAATTCAATGTTAATGCCATAAGGACGCAAGGTCCACAGACGGAATATGAGGTGCTGTTCCTCCAATTTCCGCTGTTGCTCACTCTGGCAATGGAGGAGACCCAGGACAGAGAGGTCGGATTGGGAATGGGAGGGGGAGTTGAAGTGCTGAGCCACCGGGAGGTCAGGTAGGTTATTGCGGACTGAGCGGAGGTGTTCGGCGAAACGATCGCCCAACCTACGCTTGGTCTCACCGATGTAAATCAGCTGACATCTAGAGCAGCGGATGCAGTAGATGAGGTTGGAGGAGATACAGGTGAACCTTTGTCGCACCTGGAACGACTGCTTGGGACCTTCAATGGAGTCGAGGGGGGAGGTGAAGGGACAGGTGTTGCATTTCTTGCGGTTGCAACGGAAAGTGCCCGGGGAGGGTGTGGTGCGGGAGGGAAGGGAAGAATTGACGAGGGAGTTGCGGAGGGAGCGGTCTTTGCGGAAGGCAGACATGGGGGGAGATGGGAAGATGTGGCGAGTGGTGGGGTCATGTTGGAGGTGGCAGAAATGGCGGAGGATTATGTGTTGTATTTGCCGGCTGGTGGGGTGAAAGGTGAGGACCAGAGGGACTCCTCCCTTGTTGCGTGTGCGGGGATGAGGAGAGAGAGCAGTGTTACGGGGTATGGATGAGACCCTGGTGTGAGCCTCATCTATGGTGGCGGAGGGGAATCCCCGTTCCCTGAAGAACGAGGACATTTCCGATGCCCTGGTATGAAATGTCTCATCCTGGGAACAGATGCGGCGTAGGCGGAGGAATTGGGAGTAGGGGATGGAGTCTTTACAGGGGGCAGGTTGGGAAGACGTGTAGTCCAGATAGCCATGTGAGTCAGTGGGTTTGTAATGTACAAACTCAAGGCATGATCCATGTTTTGTTCTGCTTGCAATATTATTTACCTACATTTAACTATATCCCTGGAATCAAACGTTGACTGGAATACGGGATCTTGTTGAACAGCAACCATGTGCAATGGATTTAATTTTAGCCTCTGGAACTGCGAAACCTGTTTCCTTAATTTAATTTTTCATCTTGGGTGAACACATTAAAATAATGAACATCTATAAATAATGGTACCATCATTTTTATAGATCAATTAATTCAGGCTGAATACAAGAAATTTGTCAGGCATATAAATAGAAGAACTAATTGAGAGGAATTACTTTACTTAAAGTGCACAATTGCCGAAGGTCACCTTCAGTGGAAAAACCTACCTCATCATAAAATGTTCAGCTATCCATTTATCTGCTGTAACTTACTGCTACTGAATGTTGTTTACTCAATTTATAGATAAAAGATAACTTTGAATTGTAACCTTTAAAACTACATTTATTTATTATATTTTCTACATTCATTTTTTTTGTTGCCATTACACTAATTACTCCTGAACCAGTTGGGACATGGCGTGGGGTGGGGGTGAGGTGAGGTGGTGAATATTTATGCCAAGGAATAGACAAGGAGTTAAATCCAGGGAACATGGCAGCCAATTGGGAAAGTTAGATTACCAGGTTTTACTGTTCTGCTTCAATAGAGTGAGGCTGGCATTTAAAGGTTTGGTGCCACCTCCTGCACCCGCACACAACTGACTGACTTCATCCACTTCACCAATAACTTCCATCCGGCACTCAAATACACCTGGACCATTTCCGACACTTCCCTACCATTCCTTGACCTCACTATCTCCATTGCAGGTGATAGACTTCTGACTGACATCCACTATAAACCTACTGATTCCCATGGCCATCTGGACTACACTTCTTACCACCCTGCTTCCTGTAAGGACTCCATCCCCTACTCCCAATTCCTCCGTCTACGCCGCATCTGCTCCACGGATGAGGCGTTCCACACCAGGACATCTGAAATGTCCTCATTATTCAGGGAACGGGGGTTCCCCTCCTCCACCATAGATGAGGCTCGCACCAGGGTCTCTTCCATACCCCGCAACACTGCGCTCTCTCCCCATCCCCCCCACTCGCAACAAGGGCAGAGTCCCCCTAGTCCTCACCTTTCACCCCACCAGCCGTGACATACAACAAGTAATCCTCCGTCAGTTTCGCCACCTACAAGGTGACCCCACCACTCGCCACATCTTCCCATCTCCCCCCATATCTGCCTTCCGCAAAGACCGCTCCCTCCATAACTCCCTTGTCAATTCTTCCCTTCCCTCTCGTACCACCCCCTCCCCGGGCACTTTCCCTTGCAACCGCAAGAGATGCAACACTTGTCCCTTTACCTCCCCCCTCGACTCCATTCAAGGACCCAAGCAGTCGTTCCAGGTGCGACAGAGGTTTACCTGCATCTCCTCCAACCTCATCTATTGCATCCGCTGCTCTAGATGTCAGCAGATCTATATCGGTGAGACCAAGCGGAGGTTGGGCGATCGTTTCGCCGAACACCTCCGCTCGGTCCGCAATAACCAAGCTGACCTCCCGGTGGCTCAGCACTTCAACTCCCCCTCCCACTCCGTCTCCGACCTCTCTGTCCTGGGTCTCCTCCATGGCCACAGCGAGCAGCACCGGAAATTGGCGAAACAGCACCTCATATTCCGTTTGGGGAGCCTGCATCCTGGGGGCATGAACATTGAATTCTCCCAATTTTACTTCGGAGTCACGTGAGTGACTACGTGAAGAACCCGCTCAGTGCGCAGGCGCGGCATTACGCCAGCAGTGCAACAGCGGCCGCAACGGGAGCTAGGCTGTCCCGTTACAGGATGAACCGGACCGTCAGGTGAGTATCCTGAGGTCGGGTTTTCTTTTACAGGTGAGCCTTTTTTCTGCTTGTGTTTTTTACAGGCAGAGAAAAAGGCTCTGGAACAAAACTGTCCCCCGTTCAAGGAGGAACGGTTTCCCGTCGGGGGGAAGGGGGGCAGCAACAGGCGGTAGGAGCGACCCGGTATCCCCAACACCGTGCCGAGGCCAGCCCGCTAGCACCTGAGCAGCGGGCTGGATGCATAGCCACTCGAGAGGCATCCGGCAGGTGTTCCCGATTGGGACGGGACGTCTCTCCACCCGCACGGGGGGAGAGAGAGCCGCCTGAGCCGCTGGAGCGGCTCACGGAGCAGGTGCCTGCGAGACGCGCTGCTTGAGGGGCGCTCTCGCATCTACAAGGCAAAAGCTCCAGAAGAAGGCGGTAGGAACCGGGCGCACCGCAATCCCCATCACCGCGCCGAGCCCAGTCCCGCTAGTACCTGAACTGCGGGCTGGGGATCTAGCCATCCGAACAGGCATCCGGCCGGTGGCGTCCGATTCGTCGGACGGGGACATGTCTCTACCTAAAATGAAGGAGAGACAGCCGCCTGAGCTGCATCCAACAGCAATTGGAGCAGCTCCAGCGAGATGCGCAGAAAGAGCGCTCTCGCGAAAAGAAAAAACAAACCTTTCGAAATCTGCCCCCGTCCAACTCCGCAAGAGGAGAAGGGGGGGCAGCAACAGGCGGTAGGAGCACTATCCAGGCGTTCCGCTATCTCCGACACCGAGCCGAGTCCAGCTCCGCTAATGTCTGAACAGCGGGCTGGAGGCAAAGCCAAACGGAAGAGCAACCGGCCGGTGGCATCCGACTAGTCGGACGGGGACGTCTCTCCACCCAGGAGGGGGAGGGACAGCCGCCTGAGCCGCATGGAGCGGCTCTTGGAGCAGGTGCTCCAGCAAGGTGCACCCCGGGAGGGGAGCTCTTGCAGAGGGAAGTCAGGCACTCCCTCTACAGTGCCTCCTGCACTGTCCATTGCATCCTCCTTTCCAGAGGATAGCTTTGGGGACCAGGACTGGGCTGGTCCAGAACGAGGGGTTATGGCTGAAGATTTCGGGAGTATGCAGGGGGTGCAGGAGCAGGAACAGCTGCTTGGTGTAGTGGGCCGCTACGTGTCAAAACCCCGTGCAGGGAAACCGCTAGAGGCCAAACTAGCGGCAAGTATCAATCACCTTTCCAACAGAGCTCTGCAGGGGCAGGTGATTAATGAAGGCGCCGGAGAACCTCTAAAAAGTACCAGCGGTGAACAGCCAAATCTGGGGACACATTGGGGCAACCATCCGGCACCACGAGCTAAAGCTGCAGCGGATACTCCGACTATTGACAGCAGGCATCACGTCGTTTGCTTGTTCTATAAACAACACCGAGATGACCACCAATCAACAGGATACACTCGCGTTGTTGTGTAACACGCAGGTTGAAATTAATAATCTGCGGAAAGAAATCATCAAACCTGCCATCAGTCCTCGATTGCCGGGCTGTGTAAAACACCAGCCGATAAGCCAGACAGGCTGCTCTTCGGGAAGGCAGGGTATAAAACGAGCAAACTGAAAACACACACCACCAAGTGGCAGCACCCCGCCGCATCCACCAGTAAACATCCACCATTCAACACTGGTGAAAGCTCGGGGTCCGCTTACTTTCACCGTAAGTCTTTATTAGACCAGGGCCCAGAGCGGACCCCATGGAAAATGCGCCAACCCCCAACAAACACGCCACATCAGACACCTCGCAAGCCGACCAAAGGGAATCAGAGGAAATACCCGTAACCATGGAGGTAGGTGGGTCTGGTTCCTATCACCTTTTGGGAGGTGGAGGCTTAATACTAACAGGAGGTAGATTGCACCGGTTTGAAGCATAGTGGATATAAAATACAATTCATGTCAGAAAAAACGCCGCCAGTTCAACAATGGCCCCAAAGGGTATTTCTCCCTCCGTCAAAGAGAAACGTGAGGGACAAGCTGAACTGGTGAGACTTATCACAAAGGGAGTCATCGAAAAGACCAAACATGAACCTTTGGAATTTGTATCGAATATATTCACTAAAACCAAAAAAGATGGTGGCTGTCGCATCATCATTGACTTAACATCACTAAACAAATTTGTTAAGTATATACATTTCAAAATGGAGACATATGTTACTGCCAAACAACTGAATTCCAAAGGATATTCGACAAGTAGCAAGAGTAATTGGGAAAATGGTAGCAGCATTTCCGGCTACTCAATTCGGACCTTTGCAATAAAAAAAAAAAAAAAAAAAAAAAAAAAAAAAAAAAAAAATTTACAGAGAGCAAAGGTACAGGCAATAAAACGACATACAGGTCACTATGATCATGTCATGAACTTACCCACTGAAGCAATATCAGAGCTACAGTGGTGGGCAGAAAACGTTTGGCATAGTTTCAGCCCTATCTTTATCACTAACCCTACTTTAGTTACTAAAACAGATGCCAGTGCTCAAGGCTGGGGAGCGACTAACTCCATATCCAGCACAGGTGGTAGATGGACTAACCTAGAGTCATCATTACTACTTACACTGGGCATTAACTATCTAGAGATGTTGGGCGCCTTTTATGGTTTAAAAGCATATGTATCCAATATGCAGCACTTGCATGTTCGGTTACAAATTGATAAATACTACGGTGATGGCTTATATTAACCATATGGGTGGCATAAAATCATTGTCATGCGACAAATTGGTCAACATGATTTGGCAATGGTATGTCGAAAGACATATTTGGCTATCAGCTACTTACCTACCAGGTAAGCTAAACACCCATGCCATGAGAAAATTAAACGCCAGGGTTGCAAGTTTGAACAGACCTTACCTGGAACTGGGATTGTCCAAACAAACCATCACCATGTCGGCATCCCTTCGAACATCCACCAGAGGCAGTACTTAACCAGCATCAAAAAAGGGAGAAGTACTGCCAGGAAACAGGGACGACATACGCAACAGCTACAGCCACCAACATACTGGAGTTCCTGGCCTATCTACACCACGATGTAGGGATCAGCTACAGTGCCATCAACAACCAGCGCCAGGACAACAGGCGATGGGTTCCCATCCACTGGTGGTAAAACTGATGAAGGGCATTTACAATATCAAGCCCTAAGCCCAGGTATACCCATATTTGGGATATCAGTGTGGTCCTGACATATCTCAGGGAATGGCCACCAGCCAGATCCCCCGGCCTCGAGCAAGCTACACTAAAGACGCTCATGTTGATGGCACTTGTATCCGCTCAGAGGGTCCAGTCACTACACCTATTGCGACTGGACAACATGATCACAGCTCCAGACCAGATCTGTCGTTATCCAGCGACTGATCAAACAGAGCAGACCAGGAACACCTAATCCAGTCGTGGCTTACCCACCAGAACCACGGTTATGTGCCATGACTCACCTACTATCCTACATAGACACAACCAAAATATACGAGGGAGATGAAAAGCCTTGTGGGTCAGTCACAAAAACCTTATGGTCGGGTGATGAGCCAAACCATTGCGAGACGGCTCAAGCAGGTGCTAGAAACTGCTGGGATAAACACTAACATGTACAAATTTTATTCCACCAGGACAGCATCCATGTCGACGGCTAAAGAATGGACATGCCTATAGACCACATCCTGGCTACAGCAGGATGGTGGGGGGGGAAAAGACCGTTCAGAAATTTTATAATAAGCCGTTGGCAAAACCTGGTTTATTTGCAGTAAAGATTTACGAACTGCAAATATTTAATTTAAGCCCAGGGGAGCAACTTAATTCTTTGTTGTTATTGTTTAAAAAATACCATTGTGTTTTTCTACAAATAGACTCATTGGTTGATTACGATAACACTTCCTCCCTCAAGAACTTCGGCAGTGAGTGAAATGAAACTGTTACACGGTTTGAAATCACAGAGCTTTGAAATCTTCACGTAGTCACTCACGTGACTCCGAAGTAAAATAGTAAGATTAAACGAGAACTTACCAGTTTGAAGTTTGATCTGTATTTTATGAGGAGTTACGATGAGGGATTACGTGCCCTCCGCTCCCACCCTCATTATATGGATCAAACTAATAAATTGATGTCTCCTTATCTTTACTATGTTTACTTCAAAATAACTGTGTCTATCTGTGATTCCACACCGCTGCTTGGAAGTATGCCGCGCCTGCGCACTGAGCGGGTTCTTCACGTAATCCCTCATCGTAACTCCTCATAAAATACAGATCAAACTTCAAACTGGTAAGTTCTCGTTTAATCTTACTATTTTGTTAGTCCTTGCTGTCTCCTCCCCTTCCTCAGTCCCCCTGCTGTCTCCTCCCATCCCCCAGCCTTCGGGCTCCTCCTCCTTTTTCCTTTCTTGTCCCCGCCCCCCCCCCCCCCCCCACCCCCGATCAGTCTGAAGAAGGGTTTCGGCCCGAAACGTTGCCTATTTCCTTCGCTCCATCGATGCTGCTGCACCCGCTGAGTTTCTCCAGCTTTTTTGTGTACCTGGCATTTAAAGCAAGCTGGTTTCCTTGTTAGAAAGCCTGACAATAGCAGCAAGGAAATAAATTGTTCAACAGCATTCTTTGGGGCCAGGAAGAGCAGGGGTGTTTCTCAGTGAAGCATGAGTTTCCCTTCCAAATGCATGTCCTCCAATTTTCCAAATGGGATCAGATTCCATCCCTTGAACCAGATTCCTACCCCTGGGGTGAAGAATCTGGTTCTGTGGCCAGGCCTGGCATGCTTTCCATCAGACTAAATGTCTTCAGTGTACAGTATCTGCCCTTCTTCTTCTTCTTTCATGTGGCGTGCACAGCCTAAAGTTGTTGGACAACTTCTTCTATTTGATCTTCCGTTTGTGCACGTCGATTTGATTGCATTAGGTGAAACAAGGTGGACCACGTGAAGGTTGCAATCTTCCACCCCCATATCTGCCCTGAAAAACACCTTGTGCAGAAAATAAAGGCTCAATAGCATGTGGAGAAACAAAAGGAATAACACCAGCAAAAGCAATTCCTCTATCAAGTGACTTTTGACATCAAGAAAAGTTTGATCGAACCAATATTCTCAGATATTAATAATAATAATAATAACTTTATTTATAGAGCACTTTAAAAACAACCACTGTTGCAACAAAGTGCTGTACATGACTAATCATGGACAAGAAATTATTACAAGACAATAAAAACATTAAAAAAGAGAGTAAGGGGGCCTGTCTGATGTGCAACGGCAGAGTGTTCCATAATGTCGGAGCAGCAACAGAGAAGGCTCTATCCCCTCTGAGCTTCCGCTTAGACCTCGGTACCTCCAGGAGCAGCTGATCAGCTGACCTGAGGCACCGGGCGGGAGCGTATGGGTGGAGCAGCTCAGAGAGGTAAGGCGGGGCGAGGCCATTTAAAGATTTAAAAACAAATAAAAGAATCTTAAAATGAACTCGAAAGTGCACCGGGAGCCAGTGGAGGGAGGCCAGAATTGGTGTTATGTGCTCCCTCTTTCGAGTTCCAGTTAAAAGGCGAGCAGCAGCATTCTGAACCAACTGAAGACGTGCAAGGGAAGATCGAGTAACTCCAAAATAGAGTGCGTTACAGTAATCCAGCCTAGACGTGATGAAGGCATGGATTACTGTTTCAAAATGCTGCCGCTCAAGAATGGGCTTCACCTTTGCCAGCTGCCTTAAATGAAAGAAGCTGGACTTAACTACCGCGCCTATTTGATGATCTATATTCTATATTCCTGAGCATACAATCTTTGTTTGTGTCATTTCTTCTAGGAATTTAACTCTTGGAGTTCGGGTATTATAATCTTGAGATTGAATCTTCAGATTCAAGGAAGCTGATGCCCAGAATGGAACATAGTTTTTTTTTAAATGCAGTAATTATGGCAATGTGAATCTCATAGTTAATGGCGGGATTTATGGCATAAATCTAAATGCCTCGAAACTGACCTGCCCAGTTAGACTCTAAATTCCAATTTCAACTAACCAGGGCTTTTTGCAGCGATGGAAATGGGTTTTAAGAACTAGAGGTACTCTGAGGTCCGTGAGGCTGAGGTTGGGAAGGGGGGGAGGGGGGGGGGGGGGGGGCGGGTTTATGTGCGGTCATACCCATGTAAGAGTACAAGAATGCATAACTTGTTTATTGTGTATTTATAATATGGTTTATTGTGTATTATATGCCATAGCTGCTTTCTTGCATCTCTCTCTCTCTCTCTCTCTCTCTCTCTGACAGACGAAAGCAATGATCATAGAGTGGAATAGATGACATTTCAGGTCGAGACCCTTCTTCAGACGGGAAAGGGAAATTATATATAGGCATATTTCCCATTCATTTGTCCTTGGTATCGTCTATATCTCTTGTTCCTCCTTCCCCTGACTAGCAGTCACCGCTTTCTGGTTTCCTAGCTAAAAAGGACAGCATTCCATTCGTTTTTGTTTTTTTTTGCTTATTCACTATTATACCTTTCCAATAACATAATTATTATAATTTCTTTATTCTTGATGTACATCAGCATATTGAGTAATGAATTCAACAGAATCTCAACCATTAAATACTGTATCATAATGTTTTTTGTCTTGTATCTTTTCACACTTCTAGTTTTCCCTCTCCCCTGACTACCAATCTGAAGAAGGGTCTCGACCCAAAATGTCACCTATTTGTTTTCTCCAGAGATGCTGCATGACCCGCCGAGTTAATCCAGCATTTTGTGTCTATCTTCGGTGTAAACCAGCATCTACAGTTCCCTCCTACACATAAACCTTTATGCCTACATCCCAATATTTGCAAATGCTTGTACTATCACACAGATATTGACAGGCATGTCAGTAATTTATGATGTGACTGAAGGCCGAATTACAATAATTGTTAATAGAGATTAAAATAATTTATGATTCTGAGATGTTGGTAGACAATTGTTTGATGGATATATCTATTTAATTTACTTTTAAAAGAATGGATTGCACGAGACCCTTCTTCAGACTGAGAGTCAGGGGAGGTGGAAACTAGAGGTATGAAATGTACGTATAGTGTGGATGTAAAAAGTTATGGTGATAATGGAGGAAAATGGGGTTGAGAGGGAAAATCAAGACAGCCATGATTGAATGGCAGAGTGAACTTGATGGGCTGAATAGCCTAATTCTGCTCCTGTGTCTTGTGGTCTTATGGACTGATGGAATTGAAATTGAAAGTAAGAATCTGGAGGCTGCTATCTTGCATTAAACTACCCAATGAGAGTGGGATTAAAGCAAGATGGTTGAGGGAAATGCTGATGCTGTATTTTTGTACCGAGAGTAAAAAGCAAAATTGCTGGATTAACTCAGCGGGGCAGGCTAAGTCTGAAGAAAACATTTATAGCCAATGTTTCGGCTCGGGAACCTTCTTGCGGGATTAGAATGTAGTTAGGTCGTGAATCTAACTTATTCGGCATGAGGAAGATAGAAAACTGCCCTAATGGAATTACCCTTGTGGGAAAAGTTGATGAACCGTAGTCACAATAAAGCTGAAACTATTGGTTAGAGCATTTTTATTTGATTAATTTATCTTACTCACACTATTCATACTTGGCATAGACTTGCTGTTTTTCCATTTAACCCAAGGTAGTTTAACTAAACCGAATTAACCTTCTATTCGGTTCAATCAAATGTTTGAAGCATGACTAATTACTTCCCTCAGTGATCAGTACAGGGTAATTTTTACTGGCTATGAATTAACAGAATCTGAATTGGTTCATGATTCTCAGGTCATGTCGTATTTTAGTAACTGGTGTTTAAAAAATGTGAATCAATCTGAGCAGGCTTACTGTTATAAAAATTGTGCTTGCTAGATTCTGCTGCAGACTGAGTCTGTAAAACATTTCAAATGAGAGAACAGCTTAATGTGTTGACATTGTTGTTGTTTTTACTCTGGTTTCAGCAATTTTACTTTGCCTTTTGTTGAAGATGCAAATAATCAAAATAATCAATTCAGCCAAAGAAAGAATGGTGGCAACGCAAGTATATAGTGGTAAATATAGAAACATAGAAAATAGGTGCAGGAGTAGGCCATTCGGCTCTTCGAGCCTGCACGGCCATTCAATCTGATCATGGCTGATCATCCAACTCAGTATCCTGTACCTACCTTCTCTCCATACCCCCCGATCCCTTTAGCCACAAGGGCCACATCTAACTCCCTCTTAAATATAACCAATGAACTGGCCTCAACTACCTTCTGTGGCAGAGAATTCCAGAGATTCACCACTCTCTGGGTAAAAAATGTTTTTCTCATCTCGGTCCTAAAAGATTTCCCCCTTATCCTTAAACTGTGACCCCTTGTTCTGGACTTCCCCAACATCGGGAACAATCTTCCTGCATCTAGTCTGTCCAACCCCTTAAGAATTTTGTAAGTTTCTATAAGATCCCCCCTCAATCTTCTAAATTCTAGCGAGTACAAGCCGAGTCTATCCAGTCTTTCTTCATATGAAAGTCCTGACATCCCAGGAATCAGTCTGGTGAACCTTCTCTGTACTCCCTCTGTGGCAAGAATGTCTTTCCTCAGATTAGGAGACCAAAACTGTACGCAATACTCCAGGTGTGGTCTGACCAAGACCCTGTACAACTGCAGTAGAACCTCCCTGCTCCTATACTCAAATCCTTTTGCTATGAATGCTAACATACCATTCGCTTTCTTCACTGCCTGCTGCACCTGCATGCCTACTTTCAATGACTGGTGTACCATGACACACCCATATAGCATGTAGTATGATCCTTGCCTTCATTGTTTTTGGCATTGAGTCCTCATGTCAAGAAGTTATGTGGCAGCTTTATAAAATGTTGGTTAAGCCACATTTGATGTATTGTGCGCAGTTCGGGCGCCCCATTATAGGAAGGGTCTGGAGGCTTTGGAGAGGTTGCAGTAAAGGTTCACCAGTATTCTGCCTGGGTTAGAGGATATTAGCTATAAGAAGAAGTTAGACAACCTTGGATTGTTTTCTCTGGAGCATCGGAGGTTGAGGGGAGACCTGATGGAAGTATATAAAATTACAGGAGGCATAGATCGGGTAGATAGCCAGAACACTTTTCCCAGGGTGGAAATCTTTAGGGTCAGATTGGTAATGTTTAAAGCAGACGTGTGGGGAAATTATTTTACACTGAGAGTGGTGGGTTCCTGGATATGTTGCCAGGAATGGTAGTGGAAGTGGATACGATTGGGGGCATTTAAGAGGCTTTTAGATAGGCGCAGAGATATGCAGGGAATAGAACGAAATACAATACAATAATACAATACCTCACATGAAGTTCAAATGAAATTTGGTTTCTGCAGTCATACAAGGAAAGAACCAAGACACACACCAACACAATTTACACAAACATCCATCACAGTGAATCTCCTCCTCACTGTGATGGTAGGTAAAGTCTTGTCTCTCCCCTGCACTCCATTCTTCTCCCGAAGTCAAAGTCAAAGCCCCCGACTGGCGCTAGCAAGTCCCACGGCCACTTAAGGCCACGCCGGGCGATGTAAGGCCCAGCTCCGGGTCTTGATGTTGGAGCCCCCGGCGGGCGCTAGCAAGTCCGCGGCCATTTAAAGCCGCGCCGGGCGATGTAAGGCCCCGCTCCAGGTCACTCTCAACCCCGCAATTTGAGCGGGAGAAGTCGCTGTTGCCGGTGCCCCGCAAAGCGGTCTCCCACCGGGGACCCGCGAGCTGCCGGTGTCACCATCCACCGGAGTCGGGTCGCAGCAGCGCACCACTGCAGCTCTCCACACTCCGAAGCCGGCCAGCTCCACGATGGTAGGTCCGCAGCTCCACAGCTCCGCAGCTCCGCAGGCTCTGTGACTTGAGCTGTAGTTCCTGTTGGAGGCCGCTCCACGGTGCTAGGCCCGAACGGCAACGGAGACCCAACAGGGAAAAGGTCGGGTCCCCGTACAGGGAAGAGATCTAAAAGTTTCCCACACCCACCCCCCGCCCCCCACACATACACAGTCAGAAACCCACCACAAACTATACACTCAACAGGACAATAAAATAAAAAAAGACAGTCGGACTGCAGAGGCCGCTGCGACGTCGGTCGCGCCGCCAACCCATAATACTCGTTTATGTGCAGGCAGAGGAGTTTAATTTGCCATTATGTTCAGTACCACCATTGTGGGCCACAGGACCTGTTCCTGTGCTGTAATGTTCTAAGTTTAGTTTAGTTTAGTTTAGAGATACAGCGCGGAAACAGGCCCTTCGGCCCACCGCATACGCACCGGTCACTGATCCCCACATATTAACACTATCCTACACACATGAGGGACAATTTACACTTATACCAAGTATACAAACCTAAGGCAACCTACAAACCTGTACGTCTTTGGTGTGTGGGAGGGAACCAAAGATCTCAGAGAAAACCCACCCGCTCACGGGGAAAACGTACAAATCCCATACAGAAAGAACCTGTGGTTGGGATCAAACCCATGTCTCCGGCGCTGCGAACGCTGCAAGGCAGCAACTCTACCGCTGCGCCACCGTGCCGCCCTCCACCATGCTCCATGAGTTAACACCAACTGACAATCAAATAAACAGAATCGTTTTTATTTCATGTGATCGCAGGAAATTCCAGAAATAATACCCATGTATAATTGGGTAAATTCCAGTATTGTAAATGTCCTGGGATAGCTTGGCTAGAGGTATGGCTGGTTCTCTAATGGAAATCATCTGGTCCCAGAGACTCCATAAGCTCTCGTGCCAGCAGGTATTTCATTATGATATAGTTAATCAAATTTGCCGAAGAATACTTAAACAAATGTCGTGATCTCAATGGAAATCTGAGATTGGTCATTTTGGGTTTAGGATGGTGGTAAATACTGCATTGTCTTTGGAGCTCATGTACTGGTTTGGGTTTAGAACATAGAACAGCACAGCACAAGAACATGTCCTACGAATCACAATGTCTGTGCCAAACATGATGCCGACTTGTCATCGTGGCTACCTCTCGAGGTCGAGGATGATGGCCTAAGTTCTGTTGTTTTTAACTCACAGAACGAAGACGCCTGTGCGTGTGTTTGTTTACCGCGTACTTGATGTTGCACTCCAAGAAGCACATGGTCCTTCACAAATCAATCAACTTATTCCAATGGCAAGGGAACCAAGACGATGTTGCAGCCTTCATCCGCCATCACAGCCGTTGAGTTCAAAATAACTTTGTCCGCCTGGTCTGCCGTTGAGGTCTTGTAGATTGGATTGTTCGTAGTCTGGACCCTCATCCTCGACCTTACCGCCATGGGTGGCCCTACCAGAAGCTGGTACTTCCGACGGCATCACTCTCGAAATCATGGGAACACGCAACCCTCTTCACCACGACAAGGTAAACAATCCAAAGAGGGATGTCGACTACCACTTATCTACCTGTACATAACCCATATCCCTCTGTTCCTTGCATGCCCATATGCCAATCCAAGAGGAATAACAAGAGGAATCGAATATAGGAGCAAATAGGTCCTTCTGCAGTTGTACAGAACCCTGGTGAGACCACACCTGGAGTATTGTGTGCAGTTTTGGTCCCCTAATTTGAGGGACAGTCTTGCTATTGAGGGAGTGCAGCGTAGATTTACAAGGTTAATTCCCGGGATGGCCGGACTGTCATATGCTGAGAAAATGGAGCAGCTGGGCTTGTACACTCTGGAGTTTAGAAGGATGAGAGGGTATCTCATTGAAACATATAAGATTGTTAAGGGCTTGGACACACTAGAGGCAGGAAACGTGTTCCTGATGTTGGGGGAGTCCAGAACCAGGGGCCACAGTTTAAGAATAAGGAGTAAGCCATTTAGAACGGAGACGAGGAAACACTTTTTCTCACAGAGAGTGGTGAGTCTGTGGAATTCTCTGCCTCAGAGGGCGGTGGAGGCAGGTTTTCTGGATGCTTTCAAGAGAGAGCTAGATAGGGCTCTTAAAAATATGGGGAGAACGCAGGAACGGGGTACTGATTGTGGCGGTGCTGGCTCGAAGGGCCAAATGGATGACAGATGGCACAATGGGCTAAGTGTTCGGCTGGCGACCGGAAGGTAGCCGGTTCGAATCCCGCTTGGAGTGCATACTATCGTTGTGTCCTTGGGCAAGACACTTCACCCACCTTTGCCTGTGTGTGAATGTGTGTGAGTGATTGGTGGTGGTCGGAGGGGCCGTAGGCGCAGATTAGCAGCCACGCTTCCGTCAGTCTGCCCCAGGGCAGCTGTGGCTACAGAAGTAGCTTACCACCACCGAGTGTGACTGAGGAATGTATGAATAATGCGATGTAAAGCGCCTTGAGTATTCTAGAAAGGCGCTATATAAATCCCATCCATTATTACTCTTGCACCTCAAGACAAGTGAGTTTATTGTCATGTGTCCCTGTATAGGACAATGAAATTCTTGCTTTGCTTAAGCACACAGAAAATAGTAGGCATTTACTACAAAACAGATAAATGTGTCCATATACCATGATATAAATATATACACACATGAATAAATAAACTGGTAGTGCAAATAACAGAAAGTGGTTGCTAATAATCAGAGTTTTGTCCGAGCCAGGTTTAATAGCCTGATGGCTGAGGGGAAGTAGCTATTCCTGAACCTGGATGTTGCGGGTCTATAGTCTATTGTCTTTAAAATACTACCAGCATATTTGGTTCAACCACCACCTTCGGCAGCACGTTACAGGCACTCATCATCCTCTGTATAAAAGGATACAGTGAAGAGCTTTGTTTTGCATGCTATCCAAACTGGTCAAATAAAGTAAACATAGATAAAATCAGTTCAAAATTAAATACAATAGATAGAGCAAAGGGGAGAATGTAGAATATAGTTTTGTGAATTGTAGTGTATCAGTCCCGCAGCCAAAGTCCAATGTCCTCAATGGGGTAGAATCGGACAATACCCTAGTTTATGGAAGGAATGTTCAGAAGCCGAATAACAGAGAAGCTGATCCTGAGTCTGGTGGTGCTCACTTTCAAGCTTCTATACCTTTTGCTGGATGGGAGATAGACACAAAAGGATATGCGTTTGCTGTTGAGGGCGTGCAGCGTAGGTTCACAAGGTTAATTCCCGGGATGGTGGAACTGTCATAGTGAGAGAATGGAGCGGCTGGGCTTGTATACTGGAATTTAGAAGGATGAGAGGATATCTTATTGAAACATATAAGATTATTAAGACACGCTAGAGGCAGGAAACATATTCCCGATGTTGGAGGAGTCCAGAACCAGGGGCCACACTTTAAGAATAAGGGGTAAGCCATTTAGAACGGAGATGAGGAAACACTTTTTCACACACAGAGTTGTAGGTGAATTGGCCTCCACTGCCTCTGTGGTAGAGAATTCCACAGATTCACAGCTCTTTGGGTGAAAACGTTTTTCCTCATCTCAGTCCTAAATGGCCTACCCCTTATTCTTAAAAAGAAACCCCTGGTCTGGACTGCCCCAACGTCGGGAACATTTTTCTTACATCTAGCCTGTCCATTCCTATAAGAATTGTATAATTTTCTATAAGATCTCTCATCCTTCTAAATTCCAGTGAATACAAGCCGAGTTGACCCATTCTTTCATCATATGTCAGTCCCTCCATCCCGGGAATTAACCTGGTGAACCTACGCTGCACTCCCTCAATAGCAAGAATGTCCTTCCCCAAACTAGGAAACCAAAATTGCATACAATTCTCCAGGTACGATCTCACCAGGGCCCTGTACAACTGCAGTAGGCCATCTTTGCTCCTATGCTCAAAACCTCAAATACAGGTTTGTAAGTTTATTGACCTGGTATAAGTGTAAATTGTAGAAGGGGTTAGGTGGGAGAGATAAATCAGCCATGATTGAATGGCGGAATAGACTTGATGGGCTGAATGGCCTAATTCTGCTCCTATTACTTATGACCTCTGACCCTTTTCCCTTATATGGATATGCAGAACCAGGATTCACAGTTTAAGAAAAAGGGGTAGGTATTATTTAGGACTGAGATGAGGAAAAACCTTTTCACCCAAAGAGCTGTGAATCTGTGGAATTCTCTGCCACAGAAGGCAGTGGAGGCCAAATCATTGGATGTTTTCAAGAGTTAGATATAGCTCTTAGGGCTAATGGACTCAAGGAATTTGAGGAAAAAGCAGGAATGGGGTACTGTTTTTGTATGATCAGCCATGATCATATTGAATGGTGGTGCTGGCATGAAAGGCCAAATGGCCTACTCCTGCTCCTATTTTCTCTGTTTCTACGTCAGTCAATTTTTGTTAGTTTTATTGGTTGTGACAAATGCTTAAAATCATATTTGCTTTTTATCTCTTGAATAATACCATGAATCAAATAAAGAGTCAATCTCCCAATTTCACTAAAATAGCCAAATTAGTGTTTCTAACGTATAAGAATTTGACAAGTTTTTAAAAAATATTTGAGGAGGAATAGCAGATTTTGGTAGGACAGGAAGATTGTGTATTCTGCACACATAAAGCAGAGTTTAAGTTTCTGTCTACAAGCTTGAAAGCTGAAATACTGGTGAACATATTGCATGGAGATTGGATACATCCAACAGAAAACCAGAAGACAACTACATTTTTCAACAAATAAAAATGCTGATCAGTTAACATGTGCTAAAGGTATAATGTCCTCAGGCCACCTCCTTGAGTACTCTGAGATGCAGACCATCAGGCCTTGGGGATTTATCAGCCCTCAGTCCCATCAGTCTACCCAATAATATTCATTGCCTAATGCAAATTTCTTACAGTTCCTCTGTCTCCCTAGATCCTCTGTCCTCTAGTACATCTTGGAGATTGTTTGTGCCTTCCTTATGCCCCTGTCCCACTTAGGAAACCTGAACGGAAACCTCTGGAGACTTTGCGCCCCACCCAAGGTTTCCGTGCGGTTCCTGGAGGTTGCCAGAGGTTGCAGGTAGTGGAAGCAGGTAGGGAGACTGACAAAAACCTCCGGGAACCGCACGGAAACTTTGGGTGGGGCGCAAAGTCTCCAGAGGTTTCCGTTCAGGTTTCCTAAGTGGGACAGGGGCCTTAGTGAAGTACCCGTTCAACTCTTCTGCCATTACCTTGTTCCCCATAATAATTCCACCTGTTTTTGCCTTAAGGGACCCACATTTGTCTTTACTATTCTTTTTCTCAACATACCTATGGAAGCTTTTTCTATCCTTCTATATATTCTTGGCCAGCTTCCCCTCGTATTTCATCTTTCCACCCCGTATTGCCCTTTTTATTACCTTCTGTTGTCCTTTGGAAGTTTCCCAATCCTCTGGCTTCCCTCTATTCTTTGCTATGTTATACACCTTTTTTTGTTTTATTCCATCCCTAACTTCCCTTGTCAGCCATGGTTGCCTCTTACTCCCCTTAGAATCTTTCTTCCTCTGTGGAATGAAATTATCCTGCATCTCCTGGATTATGTCCCAAAATTCCTGCCATTGCTGTTTCACCATCATTCCTGCTAGGATCCTTTTCCAGTCGACCTTGGCCAGCTCTTCTCTCATGCCTTCAGAGTCGCCTTTGTTCACCTTGAACACTGACACTTCTGATTTAACCTTCTCCCTCAAAGTGCTGTTTTAAAACTTCATATTATGGTCACTACCTCCAAGTGGTTCCTTTCCCTTGAGTCCTCTTATTAAATCTGATTCATTAGACCTCACTAAATCCAGAATTGCCTTTTCTCTGCTCTGGTAGGCTCCAGTACAAGCGGTTCTAAAGGGTCTGTCCCACTTAGGCGACTTCTTTTGAAAGTGCAGGTGACTGTCATAGTCTTGTTGAATCGCCGAAAAAGTGAATGTATCAAACGCATCCGACGACTATGCAGAAGACATCCTACGACTGTAGGACAAGCTACGACTATGTACGACGTAATCGCCGATGCACTCGTGACAATTGTGGGACTGACCCAATAGTGGGACTGAAGACGACCACCTTCGACTTACAGATGACTACACCCACATCACAGAAAGCAAGCTACGACTGGCAACGACTCTATAGTCGTAAGTTTGCCTAAAAAAATGTTAGATTTTTCAAGCATGTTCTTTTAAATTCAGTTTATTGCTTGTTTCAGTGTTAGATTTATCGAGATGTATAAAAATCCTTTTAAATGCAATGCATTTGAAGTGCTTGTGTTTGTTTTCTTCATCAAAATAAATGTGAAAAGTCAAACTTTAAATAGAGTGCATTCCTTCCTTGCGTTTGTGCATGTTTCAATGATCTAAATACATGAGAAATGAAATATGAGATTTAAGTGTTGACATGAGGGACTACTATGAAAAAGAATGATATTCATTCATCAATTTGAGGTTAAAAAGTCAGGGATTTTCTTTATTGGTAATGAAACATACAAAAGTCTTATAAACAAACAAATGTTGATAACAGGCTGGTGGGTGGTGTTGAGGGTTGTGCCCTGCCCCTGCACTGAAGCTTTCTCCTCAGAGCCATGTCTCACACCGTCTGATCCACTGAAAGCAAAATGGCGCAATGACCACGCGCTGGAATGTCAGCGCATCACGTGCTGCTGTTTACATACTTTCTTTTTCTCAATGAGCCAATGAAAATAACCGGTCAGCAAAGGCGATTAACTAAGACTACCTACGACTACCTACGACCCCTCTACAACGACCTACGACTACAAAAGTATCGATTTTCTCCATGGCGACCAATTTTTGGTCGCAGAATATGTTTCAATATTTTGAAACATTTTCGGCGACCATACTGAGGCTGCGACTAGTTCCCAGAATACGGGAACTCCTCCCGACCATGAAGGAGATCACCTGCGACATGTGGCGACCATATGGTGATCTTGTGGCGAGCGCAGAGTCTCCTGAACTCGCCAAATAAGTCGCCCAAGTGGGACAGGCCCTTAAGAATCCATCTCGGAGACACTCTACAAACTGCCTTTCTTGGGGTCCAGAACCAACATGATTTTCCCAGTCTACCTGCATATTGAAATCTCCCATAACCACAATGGCATTACTTTTGCTACATGCCAATTTTAACTGCTGCTGCAATTTGTACCCTATAACCAGGCTACTATTTGGGGGCATGTAGATAATTCCCATTAGTGCCTTCTTGCCTTTACAATTCCTCAATTCTATCCACAGCGACTCAACATCGTCAGTCCCCATGTCACCCCTCGCAAGGGATTGAATTTCATCCCTCACCAACAGAGCTACCCCACCTCCTCTTCCCACCTGCCTGGCTTTTCTAGGAGGTATAACCCTGAATATTCAGTTCCCAGTCCTGATCTTCCTGAGGCCATGTCTCTGTAATCCACACAATGTCATATCTACCTATCACAAACTGAGCCTCAAGCTCATCCACTTTACTTCTAATGGGGCTGTCCCACTTAGGCGATTTTTTAAGCGACTAGGCTGTTGCCATGGTCGCCGGGGTGTCGCCTGTTTGGTCGTGAGAGTTGTCTCCTCAGTCACCCAAAGAGTCGTAGTGTCTTTCTGGACAATTCACCCCCACCTTAAAACATATCCCAGTTGTCTAAGAATCTAAATCGCTGCCCCCTGCGCCAGCTCCTCAGCCACACATTCAGACCCCCTATCTCCCTGTTCCTGCCCTCACCAGCACGAGGAACTGGAAGCAAACTGGAGATAACCACCCTGGAGGTTGTGCTTTTCAGCCTTCTTCCGAGCTCCCTAAAGGGCCTGTCCCTCTTTCATGAGGTAATTCACGAATTCTCCCAAGTTTTCCTCTGATTCAAACTCGCAGAATGTTCGTAACGAGTCCGTAGGAGTTCGTAGATATATCGTAGCGGCTCGTTATGCTAGCCTTAGGTACTCATGGCATCAGGTAAGTTGGGACGTTTTTTCCAGCCTGATAAAAAATATCCACGAGTAAAAATGGTTGGGATGAAAGATTTATGTCGTGAAAGTGGGACAGCCCCTTTAAGTTACGCTGCAGAATCTCTTTCCTCTTCTTCCCGACGTCATTTGTGCCGACATGCACAACCACTTCCGGCTGCTCACCTTCACCCTTGAGGATGCCCTGCGATAGGTCTGTGATGTCCTGGATCCTGGCACCAGGGAGGCAACACACCATCATTGAACCCAATCAATCCAATCCAACTTTATTTGTTAAGCACTTTAAAACAACCAATGTTGACCAAAGTGCTGTACAGAAGAATAAACAAGACATCATAAACAGACAACATAACAGCTCACATGAGGCGCAAAAATTACATATGAAATACAACAATAAATTAAAAGACATAAAACATGAGTAAAAATAATAGCCACGCAATAAAAGCAATCAAAATAAGAAATTAAATCAAGTAAATAAAGTCGACATCTTACTGGGTATCAAAGGCCACGGAGAAGAGATGGGTTTTAAGAAGTGATTTAAAAACAGACAGAGAAGAGGCCTGTTTAATGTGGAGAGGCAGATCGTTCCATAATTTGGGTGCCGACACAGCAAAGGCACGCCTGTTGCCGCAGAAACCCCTGTCTGTACCTCTCACGATGGAGTCCCCGACTACCACAGCCCTGCCTGACGTCTGTCTCTTTGGCTTTGCTTCAGCACCACGTTTAACTCGCCGACCTGTCCGCTGCTCAGACTGGCAGTGTCTTCCGTGTCTTCTGTCCCGACAGCTTCCAAGAGGGTGAACCTGTTTAAAAGAGGTACATCCCCCGGGGTCTTCTGTACTCCAAGCTTCCTTCCCTTCCTCATCGTCACCCACCTTCTCTCTTCCGGCACCTTCGGTGGAACGATCTCGCTGTAGGTCCTGACCAGGAAATTCTCTTTTTCCCGGATGATCCTGAGAACACCCAGTTGTCTATCCAGTGCCCCAACATGGTCCTTCAGGAGCTGAACCTGGACACACTTTCCACAGTTGTAGCAGCCAAAGGCACCAGCAGTGTCCCTGGCCTCCCCCATCCTGCAAGCACCACACTGAATCAGCGTACCTGTCATTTCTTCACGGCATCTCATCCTCTCAAACTTTTGCCGTAGTCTTCTCCCTCAGCCTCCTCGTTGAAGACTCTCGAGCCAAAGGTTTGCACTTTTCTCACAAGGCACGTCCCTCGACAGGCCACTCCCCTAAAGCAAACCTTGCTTATATTCGCTGATAAATTGACTAATTCGCTCACTTACCGATTTGCTAATTAAATTCCTCAGCCAAACCCAGCACTCACCCCTTCACCTGCCGCTCCTCTGCCGACCTTGAAGGTATGTTGCCTGACCCCCTGAGTTCCTCCAGCATTTGATGTTTTTGCTCAATATTCCAGCATCTGCATTTTCTTGTGTCTCCAAAGCCACCATTAAAGTTGAATGCAGTGGATCCGAGGAGCTTTCATAGGGATTTTTTTCTCTCTTGTCGGGTAGGGTCAAAACCTATTTCTGCACTTATCTCTTGCAGAAGAGTGCTGGTCAAACAGGCTATTCAAAACTATTGTATAATAGATTCTCAATTAAGCTTGAAAGGAACCCAGAAACAATAAAGCTGAGTGGTCAGCAGGGAGCAGTCTTCACTTTAAAGAGCTAAACCGGGACGGAATGCATTTTATTTTACGAAGAGCGTTCCAAGTTCAAATGTTTGCAAACTTGCACAGGAAACACAATCTTCCTGGAAAAGGTAAAAAGAGGTCAGAAAGGAGTAAAGAGCAGTCAAGTGAGAGTTTGAAAGGCAAGAGATAAGACGGCAAAGCTGTTTTATTGATGGATAAAATTACAGAGGGGTGGAGCAGGGTGAGTGAAGGAGTGACTGCTGTTGAACAAGGAATGAGAAGCAGGTCAATTTCACGGACCACCAAGCATATTAAGGCGACCATCCATGTAAGGAAAGTGAAGGCAATGGAAAACCTCAAGGTGAAATTGAGAATCATAAAGTTGATTCATTGGTATTTCGGAAACAAGTGGAAGGGCGAGGCGAAAATTGATAGGTTTTAAGTCTTTGTGCAGGTAAAGGCATGGGCCACGACGTTCCAGATATCTTGTAAGGAATGGTATTGAAAAGATGTGGCCCCTGCATAATATCATTATAAATCAATCCCTTATAACTGAGCTGTACAATAATGTGATTTTATGTGTGCATCGACATTTATTGCCCTTGGATCTGAATGATTTCTTAGGTTACTCCTGAGGACAATTCAGAATCGGCTACATTGCCGTGATGGTGAGGTTTACATATAGGTCATACACAAAAGTTTCATGTTAACTATCACTGGTACTACATATTTTTACGCCATTCCCAGCTGCCATGCTGGAATTTGAACACGTCATTGAGTAATGGATTAATGGGCCTCTGGATTACTAGTCCAATAATTTAACCACTATCGCTGTTCCGAGTTAAGACTTTGCATTGAAGTTAAGGGGGGAGCAACATTCGAGGATGGATCCATTAGTTTTAAGGGTGGTGAACTCTTGGATTGTCAGTGAAGACAGAGGTCCATGTGGCTTTTGTAGTTATGGGTCAGGGAGTGCACCAGTGATCATGAGCCCATTGTTGCATTGGATTGAGTTACTTAGATTGGAGGGTATGTTGTTGGAAAGCTTAGTGCCTTGGGCAACAAATAGATGTCAAAGCTACTCCATTTTGAGTTTTAAATGCGGGATAAGATTGCAGTGAGGAGAGATAGCTCTATCCGTGAGGACAATCAAGATTTGCAGATGCAATTTGTCAAAAAACCATCTGATGAGGTGAGCAGAACAGCTACTGTCTAAAGCATGCAAAGATTTCTTGCCATCAGAGTTGTGAAAAGATCATATGATATACAATAAGAGCCCTGTTGAAACTTCACAGCAGCGAATAGGGGGTGAATAACCTCAGAAAAAGGATTGTGGTGTGAGTCCTGTTGAGGGTTTAGTTTGTAGTGGGTTTTTAAATGTGTATGTGTGGGGGGTGGGGGAAACTTTTAAATCTCTTCCCTGCATGGAGACCCGACCTTTTCCCTGTCGGGTCTCCGTTGCCGTTGGGGCCTAGCGCCGTGGAGCGGCCTCGAACCGGAGCGACCTGGGGGCTGAAATCACGGAGCCTGTGGAGCTGGGGAGCTGCGGACCTACCGCTGTGGAGCTGTGGAGCTGTGGAGCTGTGGAGCTGTGGAGCTGTGGAGCTGTGGAGCTGTGGTGCTGTGGAGCTGTGGACCTACCTCCGTGGAGCTAGCCAGCTTCGGAGCGTGGAGAGCTGCGGCGGCGAGCTGCTGCGACCCGACTCCGGTGGATGGTGACACCCGGGAGCTCGCGGGTCCCCGGTGGGAGACTGCTTTGCGGGGCACCGGCAACGGCGACTTCTCCCGCCCGAATTGCGGGGTTGAGAGTGACCTGGAGGGGGGCCTTACAACGCCCGGCGCGGCTGTAAATTGCCGCGGACTTGCTAGCGCCCGCCGGGGGCTCCAACACCAAGACCCGGAGCTGGGCCCTACATCGCCCGGCGTGGCTTTGAGTGGCCGCGGACTTGCTAGCGCCCGCCGGGGGCTTTGACCTCGACTTCGGGAGAGGAATGGAGAGCAGGGGAGAGACAAGTTTTGCCTTCCATCACAGTGAGGAGGAGACTCACTGTGATGGATGTTTATGTGAATTGAATTGTGTTGGTGTGTGTCTTGGTTCTTTTTTTGTATGGCTGCAGAAACCAAATTTCGTTTGAACCTCATGTGAGGTTCAAATGACAAATAAAAGGTATTGTATTGTAAGCAATTGAAATAAAAATATACCTTCAATGACATAAAAACACTCTCAGAGACGTTCTTGTAGATCCATGTCCTTGCAAAGCCAGCAATGTCTGCACTCACTCCTACTTTTCTATGGCCAGCAAGTGAAACAGAAATTGTATTACTTGGCAGAAAGGGTCAATTACTGAAGGGGAGAAAAGAATATGGAAAAGAATATGTGATTCTGTTAAATTCTGTTTGTAGTTTGTTTAGTTTGTTTGTTTGTCTTTTTGCACAAAGTCCGCGAGCATTGCCACTTTTCATTTTACTGCACATCTCGTATGTGTATGTGACGAATAAACTTGACTTGACTTGACATATTTAGATTGAGGAAACAGAACGGCAAAGCAAATTACCACCTGGCGGCACAGTGGCACAGCTGGTAAAACTGTTGCTTCACAGCGCTAGAGACCCGGATTCAATCCTGACCTCGGGTGCTGTCCGTGTGGAGTTTGCATGCCCTTTCCCTGTGACAGCGTGGGTTTCCTCAGGGTGCTCCGGTTTCTTCCAGCATCCCAAAGACGTGCGGGTTTGTAAGTTAATTGACCTCTGTAAATTGCCCCATTTCACCCAGAGATTTGTGAATCTTTGGAATTCTCTGCCACAGAAGGCAGCGGAGGCCAATTCACTGGATGTTTTCAAGAGTTAGATTTAGCTCTTGGGGCTAACAGAATCAAGGGATATGGGGAGAAAGCAGGAATGGGGTACTAATTTTGGATGATCAGCCACGATCATATTGAATGGCGGTGCTGGCTTGAAGGGCCAAATGGTCTACTCCTGCACCTATTTTCTATGTTTCTATGTTTTTATGAAAATAAATGCATGAAGAGTAGTCTTGTTCCAGTGCATTGTTAGGGCAATAACACAACATTTTCAAAATGAGAGGTTTATACACCAACCTCGCTGGCAGGCAGTTCAGAGGAAGAATCTAATCTGGACAGTTAAGAGCAAGCTTGTCCACAGAAGCTGCATAGCAAGAATTCACAAGGTGAATGACAGAAGACTTGGCCTGATGAAATAATATCAAATGTGCCTGGCATCAGAAAATGCTGAATTAGAAAATGAGATTGTTCCATTCTGTAAATTATTTTGTTTGCAGATTTTGCTGAATGTATATATTCAAGCTGAGTAGGATGCTTTAACAGAGACTGCTGTGCAATCTGAAGATTCACTGTGCAATGTTACAGCCTACATGCATAAGCCAAACTTACAGCCCAGTGGTGTGAATATTAATTTTTCTCACTTCAGGTAGCCCCGACATTCCTTCTCTCTCTATCCCTCCCCCACCCAAGTCACACTAGCTTCTCGTTTTCATCCCACAAACAGCTAACAATGGCCTGTTTCCTTTATCATCATTACTTTTTTGCATATCTTTCATTCATTGTTCTTTATCTCTCCACATCATCGTCTATATCTCTAATGTCCCTTATCCCTAACCAGTCTGAAGAAGGGTCTGGACCCGAAACATCTCCCATTCCTTCTCTCCAGAGATGCTGCCTGTCCCACTGAGTTACTCCAGCTTTTTGTCTCTATCTATGACAGTCAACTACCTGGAGGCCTCTGGATAGTGTGGTGTGGTTAACAGGCAGACAGAACACGTTGTGACGTTTCTTGTTATATGAAGACCAGGCCATCTTGAACCTTGTTAATGACAGAGTTTTGTGCCAGGGAGACGCACCCAATTAGGCTCTGGGTGGATCCTGTGCAGTGCTACTCTCAAGTATCTATTTATTACACTACAATACAATACAATACAATACAATACAATACAATACAATACAATACAATACAATACAATACAATACGGTTTATTTGTCACATTGCACATAAAGTGCAAGTGAAATGAATATGTCAGCAGCGGTACAATGATAAAGAGCACACACAAAAACACAATAAAAATTTAACACAAACATCCACCACAGCATTCATCACTGTGGTGGAAGGCACACAATTTGGCCAGCCCTCCATCATTTTCCCCCGTGGTCGGGACCTCAACCCTCTGCAGCCGTTGCTGCGGGCGTCCAGATGGTAAAAGGACAAGGTACAAGTCCAGGGTACAAGTCCAGGTAAGTCCAGAGTCGGCTCTTCCCCACCGGAGACCGCGGCTTTAAGTTGGTGTAGGCCGCAGGCCGGCGGTCGAAGATTTAAAGTTTAAAGTTCCCGCCGCGCCGCAGCCAGAAGCACCGCAGACCGCAGGGCCGGTGGTCGAAGCTCCTCTCCTGGGGTGATGTTAAGTCGTCACCGCGCCCGCGGTAGAAGTTGGCCGCGGGCCGGCAGTGATGGCTTCTTCTTGCCCCGAGTCCCCCACGAGGGATCCCGGGCTGCGGACGCCGCGCCAGCTGGAACTCTGCAGACCGCGGCTTCAGGCTGCCGGCTGCCCCGGGCCAGCGAAACGGAGCGCTCCCCTCCAGCGAGCCCCAGCGAGGGCTCACCCGCTCCACGCCGAGAGTCCACGCTGCGCCCGCCGCTGAAGCCCCGGGCGCGTCTCCGGAAAAGGCCGCCCGATCCTTGCTGTTAGGCCACGGGGGAGGCGACCTGGAAAAAGTCGCCTCTCCATGGAGGATGCGGCCGAAACGGTTTCCCCCTCACCCCCCCCCCACACCACCCCCCACACAAAACACACAAAGAAACATTAAAAACATAATTTAAAACATACTAAAAAAATAAAAAAAGTTGAAAAAACTAACGCGCTGCTGACAGGGCTGCCGCCATTGCAGCGCCCCCACCGACGATATTGGAGTTTCATCAGCACTATAAATTAATCCATTCAGCGTTAATGAATACAATATTTTCTAGTGGTAACTACTGTATTCCAGGCACTGCAAATACAATTAAACAAACGCGTTATTCTAAGTTGTGTAAATCAAGCATGCATTAATCGCAAGGTGCCTGTATCTGTTGTTCTATTTGAAAATCAGTAGATCAGCTTATACTTTGCAATAGGTTGGATAGTGGAAGATGAGAATAAAGAAATGTGAAGAAGGTTAAAACAATTTGTGGAAGAAATGGCCAGATGGTCAGATTTAATATAAATTCATTAAAGACAATAAAGAGAGCAATAAGACTAAATATATCATTATGTCCTGGTGGTTGACCTTGTCAATCATTTACAGGTAATTGAGCAAATTGAAATCTCAAGTATATTTTATAATATGACAATTGTATTCCAAACGTCTCTTGACCCAGAAAATGTCTATTAGGATTAGGAAATTGATTTTGTCACTTTATGGTTTAAGAGAGAGAGATTTGATTTGATGTGATTTGATTCCTTTATTGTCATTCAGACCTTTCGGTCTGAACGAAATTTCGAAAGGAGAGAAAGGAGGATGTTTAAAATCTATTGCGAGAGAGTTACTAAAACAATAATAAGAAAGAGAAAATGGCGGAAACACGCATCTGTGGAAAGAGAAGTGGAGCTAAAGATTCAGGGACTTGCCAGGAACGGGCACTGCTCATAAGAACTATTGTGTTCAGTTCTGGGCACAGTGTTATAGGAAAGATGGTGTCAAGCTGGAAAGGGTACAGAGAGGATTTGCGAGGATGTTGTCAGGACTAGCGGGTCTGAGCAATATTGATGCAGGCTGCGACTCTATTCCTTGGAGCGCAGGAGAATGGGGGGGGGGGGGGGGGTGATCTTATAGAGGTGTATAAGATCATGGGAGTCTCTTGCCAAGAGTAGGTGAATCAAGGACCAAAGAACATAGGTTTAAGATGAAGGGGAAAACATTTAATAGGAATCTAAGGGGGTAACTTTTTTACACAAAGGGTGGTGGATGTATGGAACAAGCCACCAGAGGAGGTAGTTGAGGCAGGGACTATCCCAACATTTAAGAAGCAGTTGGACAAGTACATGGATTGGACAGGTTTAGAGGGATATGGACCAAATGCTGCAGGTGAGACTAGTGTAGCTGGGACATGTTGGCTGGTGTGGGCAAGTTGGGCTGAAGGGTCTGCTTCCACACTATATCACTCAATAACTCTGTAACTAGAGCTAGGATTTTGAAAATGGTGCCAAAATATGGCGCCTCATGCATGCAAGCTGAGTAGGCTATTTCTGTAGACTTGCTAATCGGGGATGGGAGAATTGGCAATACTCTACTGGACTGTTTGTAAGATAAAGAATTTCATTGTGTTAGCACTTGACATATATGACAATAAAAGCACCATTGAACCATTGAGTTTTAAGACCCTTATTCCAGTTTTGATGAATAGTCTTCAGCCTGAAACGTTAAGCCTGTTTCTCTTTCAAGGGATGCTGCCCAACTTGTGGAGTGTTTACAGCATATTGTGTTTCTATTTCTGATTTTCAACATCTGAGGGGTTTTTACTTTTATTTACTACTATAGTAAGCGCATCTGCTCCCCCAACGCAATATTCCACCGCTCACCCGTTCCCCCAAAGCAACCCGTTCCCCAACACAATATTCCACCACTCACCCGTTCCCCCAAAGCAACCCGTTCCCCCAATACAATATTCCACCACTCACCAATAGCCTCCAACTGCAGGCACACATCCCCAAGCACACCCTCTCCTCTTCACCCTCCCTCTATTTCCCCCTCTCCAATCCCTCCCTCGCCCTTCCTTTCCCTTACCCTCACCCCCTCCCTCCACTCCCCATCCCTACCCCCTCCTATCACTCTATCCCCCCACTATCTCTTCTCACCTTCCCCACTGCCCTCTCCTTCTATTCCCCACTCCCTACCTCCCCCACTCCCCCATCCTCTCCCTCTATACCCTACACCCCAGGACTCCCTCCCCCCTCCTCTTCACCCTCTCTCTTCTTTCCCCTCTCTTTCTCCCCTCCCCAATCCCTCCCTCACCTCTCCCTCTCCCTCACCTCTCCCTCTCCCTCACCTCTCCCTCTCCCTCTCCTCGCTGCGAGCCATGTCTTCCGGTGGCTACAGCTGTGGCTGTAGCTGTGGCCGTGCCCTCCAGAAAATGTTTCCATCCCCACCAGCCGCTGCTGGCCGACGGAGGCGCCGGGCAACGCCAGGCGAACCGGGCGCCGTCGGTGACTGACAACGGATGTGGTCAATCAGTGCGGCGATGGTGCAGAAAGGGGCATCGCCGTCCCGGCCATTGCGGTGACTGACAGGAGAGGAGACCAATCTGCGCATGTGCGTTTTAAAAGATTTTTAAACCTTAATAACTTTTAAAATATACCATAGATCGGAACAAAACTTGCAGTACAGGAGAATGGTAAGTAAGGTGGCGAAAAATCGTAGCGCTGTCGGTACCGTTTTTGCGCAAATAGAAAAACAACGCTAACCGGAAGATAAATAGATGAGAGTCTTATTTATATATAAATAATCTATTTTAAGGGACAGAGTGTTTAAGCACGTCAACAAATATGAACTAATCAAAAGGAGCCAACATGAACTTCTAAAAGAAATAATTTTAATGAAGCAAATTAATTTTTTTGAACAGTTTCAACATGGCACATTAAGGGGATATGCCTGGATGTTATTTATGTGCATTGCCTGAAGGTTGCCATTAAGACCCCAGATAAGAGATTAATAACAATGGTGGGTTAATGTGGTATTAAAGTCAACCTATTTAGATGGAAAGAAATGTAATTGTAAACAAGTGTTAAGATAATGGGTGTATACTCGAATTGATAGTGTGTGATTAATAGTATACCATGGGATATATATTGCAATATGTTATATAGTATATACAGTGGATGTGTTATATCTGGACTTTCAGAAGGCTTTCGACAAGGTCCCACATAAGAGATTGGTATGCAAACTTAAAGCACACGGTATTGGGGGTTCAGTATTGATGTGGATAGAGAACTGGCTGGCAGACAGGAAGCAAAGAGTAGGAGTAAACGGGTCCTTTTCAGAATGGCAGGCAGTGACTAGTGGGGTACCGCAAGGCTCAGTGCTGGGACCCCAGCTATTTACAATATATATTAATAATCTGGATGAGGGAATTGAATGCAACATCTCCAAGTTTGCGGATGACACGAAGCTGGGGGGCAGTGTTAGCTGTGAGGAGGATGCTAGGAGGCTGCAAGTGACTTGGATAGGTTGGGTGAGTGGGCAAATGCATGGCAGATGCAGTATAATGTGGATAAATGTGTGGTTATCCACTTTGGTGGCAAAAACAGGAAAGTAGACTATTATCTAAATGGTGGCCGACTAGGAAAAGGGGATTTGCAACGTGACCTGGGTGTCATTGTACCCCAGTCATTGAAAGTAGGAATGCCGGTGCAGCAGGCAGTGAAGAAAGCGAATGGTATGTTAGCATTCATAGCAAAAGGATTTGAGTATAGGAGCAGGGAGGTTATACTGCAGTTGTACAGGGTCTTGGTGAGACCACACCTGGAGTATTGCGTACAGTTTTGGTCTCCTAATCTGAGGAAAGCCATTGTTGCCATAGAGGGAGTACAGAGAAGGTTCACCAGACTGATTCCTGGGATGGCAGGACTCATATGGAGAATGACTGAATAGACTCGGCTTGTACACGCTAGAATTTAGATGATTGAGGGGGGTTCTAATAGAAACGTACAAAATTCTTAAGGGGTTGGACAGGCTAGATGCAGGAAGATTATTCCCGATGTTGAGGAAGTCCAGAACAAGGGGTCACAGTTTAAGGATAAGGGGGAAATCTTTTAGGACCGAGATGAGGAAAACATTTTTCACACAGAGTGGTGAATCTCTGGAATTCTCTGCCACAGAAGGTAGTTGAGGCCTGTTCATTGGCTGTATTTAAGAGGGAGTTTGATGTGGCCCTTGTGGCTAAAGGGATCAGGGGGTATGGAGAGAAGGCAGGTACAGGATACTGAGTTGGATGATCAGCCATGATCATATTGAATGGTGGTGCAGGCTCGAAGGGCAGAATGGCCTACTCCATCACCTATTTTCTATGTTTCTATGTTTCTATTTACAAAGATTCAAGGTACTCAGGCGAAATCAAAATAGTTTTGTAAAAATAATTCCTGGTTTGACTGATTTATTGTTGAAACATATAAGATTGTTAAGGGCTTGGACACACTAGAGGCAGGAAACATGTTCCCGATGTTGGGGGAGTCCAGAACCAGGGGCCACAGTTTAAGAATAAGAAGTAAGCCGTTTAGAACGGAGACGAGGAAACACTTTTTCTCACAGAGAGTGGTGAGACTGTGGAATTCTCTGCCTCAGAGGGCGGTGGAGGCAGGTTCTCTGGATGCTTTCAAGGGAGAGCTAGATAGGGCTCTTAAAAATAGCGGAGTCAGGGAATATAGGGAAAAGGCAGGAACAGGGTACTGATTTGGGATGATCAGCCATGATCACATTGAAGGGCCGAATGGCCTACTCCTGCACCTATTGTCTGTTGTTCCTTGAAGAAGTAACCTGTGCTTTGGAAAAAGAGTTATATTTAGATATTCAGAAGATGTTTGATATGGTGTGACATCAAAGACTACTGAAGAAAATAAAGGTGCATGGTGTGGGAGATAACATGGATAGACAATTGGCTGGCTAACAGGTAAAGAGAGTAGGCACAAATTAGTATTTTTCAGTTTGACAAGATGCGTGTGCAACAGGGATTTGTGATTGGGGCATCAAACATTTACAATTTATATAAATGACTTGGGTGAGGATATTGAAGATATGGTTAATAAAAATGCTGATAGCACAGAGATAGGTAGGGCAGTAGGTTGTGAGGAGGACTTAAGAGGCTACAAATGAATACAAATTAATTGAGTGCATGGGAAAATATAGAGCAGATGGAATCTAACAAGGGTACTGTATTTTTTTTATGCCAATACAGCGAACCAGTCCCTCTAAAAAGTTAAAAAACTAGATGTTCAAAGTACTAACATGTTGATTTTACACTGCAGCTATTTATTAAGTTAGAAGTTGGTTGGTTACAAAATCAAAACACGAGATTCTGCTTATGGATTGATGGGAAAATATTGTTGATAAATGTGGTGGTGAATCTGTGAAATTCATTGTCACAGAAGGCTGTGGAGGCCAAGTCAATGGATATTTTTAAGGCAGAAATTGACAGATTCTTGGTTAGTAAGGGTGTCAGGGGTTATGGGGATAAGGCAGGAGAATAGGTTTGAGAGGGGAAGATACATCAGCCATGATTGAATGGTCTAATTCTGCTCCTATAACTTATGAACTTATGAAATATAGTTTAATTTTCAATTGATATGCTTGACTATCAAAGAAGATAATGCATGAAGTTGTCCATTTTGGCAGGAAAAATAAAGAAAACAAAGCAAATAATCTAAAAGGAGAGAGGAATTACAGAGAGAACTGGATATTCTGGAATGCCTGTTTTGAAGAAGCATCCCTACCCGAAATGTTGTCTATTTATTTCCCTTCATAGATGCTGCCAGGGTTCCACAGCAGCAGCTTGTTTGTTGCTCCAAATTCCAGTCTCTTGTGTTTCCTGGAACATGATGTACAAAGGCTAGTATGTAGGTATGTTACAATACTTACCTTCAGCGGCGCTGCAGTTCTGCCACTGGCCGTGTGCGCGACTTTGGCGCCTTGGGGAGGGGGGGTGGGATTAAAATGTTGTTTTCTCCTGCCTGTCCGAGATATATTTTCTCGGGCTGCTAGCTGATGCGGAAAAATTGCTCCGTCTTGCGTTCTCGGAAGTTTAAAAAAAAAATAGCGGGACAATTTAATTGCTGGAGTAAAATAAAAAAGCGACTTCTAACGCCAACAACGGGACGGATCTCATGTAGGAGACAAAACATAAGGTAAGTCGTATATTTTACATATAAACTTGCTTCTTAGGATGACTTTAATCAAAATTTCATTGGCGAAAATGTGATTATGGCCCCATACAAACCGGCAGTGTTTTTTCTGCCGATGTAGGGTTCAAATTCACCGCAAACCGCAACGTTCCAATCGATCGCGTTCCACAAAGTCCCACTCGCAAGATGATTAATATGGCCATTAATTTACGGGATTAAACTCTAAATTCCTTCCATTTGGCCTATAAATTCATGACAATGAGATTTAAAAATTATATTGTGAATTCTTGTGTGAATGTTATTTGGACACTTAGGCTATTTAAAAATGTTAATCTTTTCTTAAGAAATGGATAGATGTTTAGATCTAGTAATTGCATTTTGTAATTAGCTACAATTAGGTAACTAACTAATTATATGCTTTAATTTCTGGTCATCCAAGTAAGAATATTTCATATTCGTTTCAGAATGCTTCAATCTATAATAACTTAAAATTGCATTCAGTTCTCTTAATTTTTAAGAAAATTATGGGCTTTTGACTGTCCTTGTCACAGCTTTTGTGTTAAGTCAATGGAAAAGCAATACGGAACAAGATGCTAATTTCAGAGTATGAAAATGGCCATTACTTTTTTAATACTGAAGATATGAAATGAATTAGGTGTCAAATTAAACTTTTTTTAATGCTTTATCTGATGGGATAAATTGCAGACTTGATTTTTTTAAATCTCAAAATGTTGTAACATTGCTATAGTATGCATCAAGTTAATGAGGAAACATCACAGAATGGTATTGAAAGGAGAAAGAAGTAACTGCAGATGCTGGTTTATTTTTTTTAAAGGCACAAAGTGCTGGAGTAACTGAGCAAGTCATGCAACATCTATGGAGGACATGGATAGGTGATGTTTAGAGTCAGGACTCTTCCTCAGACTGATTGTAGGGGTTAGGGGTGGGAAGCTGGAAGAGAGGAGGAGCAGAACAGATGCTCCTCCTCTCCTCCAACAGGTTGATAGGCGGATGATGGACAAAGGCCAGAGATGAGACACAATGATTGAGGAGTTGTGAATTGTGAAGATTACATTTCCAAGTGTAGGCCAACAACCAAACAACAGCCTTTAACAAATGAATATTGCATGAGTTTGGACCACTTGAATCACAATCCAACTGAGCTCCATAAAAGCATGTTTTGACTGTGAATACTGTATGGATGTAAGAACAAAGGCCAGGTATGGAACTTTGCAACAAAGTTGGTTGACAGGAAAAATGTATGAATGGTGCAGTTTGATCAATACAAGGTGGAGAAGCCAATATTTCATTACTCTCACAGAAACTTTTGTTCGGTATACGAAAGAATAATGGCTTTCTCTTGTGATATTTATTTGGTATTTTCAGCTCTAAGTTTGTTATATTAACATTTTATTCTGAGTGTCAGCCCAGATTCATAGGTTAGAGCTTTCATGTGAGTACAGAACTCTCAATTCTGAGTCCCACTCTGAAGGCTTAAGCCTTCAACAAATATTTAAAGCTGAGTGAGAGCTGCGTCATCGGAACTGCTGATGAAATACTAAAAACCAAAGCACAATCTCCTTTCAACAATGAACGTTAGCCAGTGTGTGTCCCAAATATTACTTTCAGCCTTTGCTTCCTGATCTACAAAGCATACACAGTCAGGACAGATGCTTTGATCATTTTAAAGAGCTGTTAGTTATTATATTGCAAAGCAGACCATGAAAATTATTCTTGCAATACTGGGTAGTATTTATCTCTCAATCAATACTTCTAGAAATAAATCAACCCAATTAACCCAATTTTCACTTTGTTGGGCCTTCTGTACACAAAATCACATTGCTAAATTATAAAGTAAAAATACTTCATTGACTGTGACTTTGGGATATTCTGAAAAGGGCGTGAAGAATTCATCATCTTTTTTGCTTCTTTGAAATTACTAATTATATTTGGGACTATAGATCACATAGAATCACAAAAAAACACTTATGTAAACCAAAAGAGGTCGGGGGACTTTCACTTCCGAATTTTATGTATTATTACTGGGCAGTGCATATTAAGAATATGATTTATTGGTTGGATAGTTCTACCCAACAGACAGAATAGATAAAAATGGAGAAGGAGGATTGCCATCCTTGTAATATAGGAACGATCCTCTTCTCCCCAAAAAAACTGAATAACACAATATATAAGAAGAACCCAATTATATATGGTACAATAAGAATTTGGAAACAAATAAAATTATCTTTAAAATTAAGAAATCTATCACTGTTAATGCCAATAGCGAATAACCCTTTATTTAAACCATCTCTTATTGATAAGATACAACCAATGGGAAAGTCTCGGAATTAGAAGGATCGGGGGACATGTACGAAATGGGAAACCTACTATCATTCCAACAACTACAATTAAAATTTAAATTGAAAAACAACCAATATTTTAAATATCTTCAGATTTGCGATTTCGTGAAAAAATATATACAAGGATATCAAAAAGTAATTCCTGACTTATTGGAAGAAGCAATGAATATTGAAGCTGACTCACAAAATTAATATCATATTTATATAATAGTATTCTAAATATAGACCTACCATCGACAGAGGTACTTAGAGAAGAGTGGGAACGGGAACTAATGATAAAAATTACAAAGGTTAAATGGGAAAAATACCTGATATATATTCACAAATGTTCAATTAATGTAAGACATAATCTAATTCAATTTAAAATTGTACATAGATTATATTATTCAAAAACAAGATTGAACAAATTTTATCCAAATATATCCGCCACTTGTGATAAATGTCTAGCCCAAAAGGCAACTATAACACACTCCTTAGTTTCCTGCATAAAACTTTATAGATTTTGGAATGATATTTTTGAAATATTTACAAAATTATTCAAGACAAGAATGGAACCTAATACTGAAATGATTATATTTGGCGTAATGGAAGATGGGAATAAATTGAACACATCTCAAAATCTATTCCTTAACTATGGTTTAATAATAGCAAAAAAATGAATTCTTAAATTTTGGAAGGGTACATCAATACCAACGCTTAAAATGTGGATTGCAAGTATGTTGGACACCGCTCATCTTGAGGAAATGCGATTCCTCCTAATGGATAAATCAGACCAATTCATAACGAGTTGGTCTCCATTCGTCGTTTTTTTGGAATCATATGGTGCAACACAATTGTAAAAAATAACTGTTTCAGGACTGGACGAGGGTTGGTCAAGATTATAAATAATGATCTCCTTTTCTTTTTTCTTTTCTTTTCTTTTCTCTATTTTCTCTCTCAACTTTCTTCATTTACTCGTTTTCTTTTTTCACACACTATATATTTCACATCTTTCTATCCTTTACTATCTAACTTCTTTTTCTTATTCTAATCTTTTTTCAATGTAACAAAAAAAAAAAAAAGAAGTTGTACATAAAATGTATTATGAAAATATATATTAGGCACTTTGGTGCCATATGACTGTACTTCTAATAAAATAAAATATTAAAAAAAAGTCTTCGGAGTAGGATGAGGCCTTTCGACACATTGAGTCTACCCTGTCATCCAAACTTGACTGATCTACCTTTAGCTCTCAACCCCATTCTCCTGACATCTCCCCATAGCCATTGACATCCTTAAGGGCCTGTCCAACCAGCATGCGATGGCATGCGTCTACCACGACCAAACGTGGTCGCTTGAGGCGTACGGCCTCGCGGGGCCGGTCCCACTTCAATCGGCGGAGGCGTATGGAGTTGAGCAGGGCTGGTCCCGACATCACGCGGGGCTCCAAAAATGTTGCATGTCGGCCCGCAGGCGCATTGAGGGCATACGACGGCGTACGCAGCGTCTTGACGTCGTACGCAGCGTCTTGATGGCGTACGCCTAGCGCGTGGCGTTGCGCGATGATGTCACCGCACGACGTGCCGTTGCGCGATGACGTTACCGCCCGATGCCGTGCGACGTCCAAATTCAGTCGGCCCGCCTCCTGGCCAGCTGATTGGTGAGTTAGACGTAAATTACGTCACGTGCGAACTTTGCGCGTACTTACCGCGTATTTAGCGCGAACTCCGCTTCCGTTTGGTCACGCTAGACGCATGCAATCGCATGCTGGTGGGACAGGCCCTTTACTAATCAAGAATCACTAGAATCATTCAACTATTTCCTTTTATCCCTTACCGTCAGGCTTCTAATACTTAACTAATTTGCAACTCATCTATCCTTATCCCACAACGTTAGAATTTATCGTTACTACTTTGTCCAACCACTTGACTATCAAACACCCCCTTACCTGTATCCATCTATCACTTATATATAGACACTAAATGCTGGAGTAACTCAGCAGGACAGGAAGCAAATCTAAAGAGAAGGAATGGGCGACGTTTCGGGTCGAAACCCTTCTTCAGAATGAAAGTCACGGAAAAGGGATACGAGAGATATAGATGATATTGCAGTGGTAAAGAACATCTAGCACTAGCCAGGCTTTGTCCTGACCAGCCACCCATCCACCACAATCAGCCTGAATAAGTGTACTGACCCAAATCGTCACCTATCCATGTCCTCCACAGATGCTGCCTGACGTGCTGAGTTACTCCAACAATTTGTCCTGATAGGTTATTGAGAAATATAGAAAAAAGGAACTGCAGATGCTGGATTACAAGGTATTAGAGCAACTCAGGGGATCGGGCAGCATCTCTGGAAATGAAGCTGCCAGAACTGACAAGATTTATTCCTGTGTAGGAAGGAACTGCAGATGCTGGTTTAAACTGAAGATAGACACAAAATGCTGGAGTAACTCAGGCAGCAAATTCAGGTCGAGTCCCTTCTTTGGATTCAAAATGTCCTGACCTGACTCGACCCGAAACTTCACCCATTCCTTCTCTCCGTAGATGCTGCCTGTCCCGCTGAGTTACACCAGCATTTTGTGTCTAAGATTTATTCCTGACCTGAAATGTGAGCTATCCATGTTCTCCAGAGATGATGCCTGACCCGTTGACTTATCCCGGCACTGTGTCTCTTTTTTTGATAAACCCGCATCTGCAGTTCCTTGTTTCTTCATTTTCCTGTTGAAATTGTTTTTGCAGCATCTGCTTATTGGTCCTATTCTTCTCAACAACATCATCTGAGAAGTTTTCGTAAAGCAAAGATTATTTTCTGCCCTATGGATTATCTATTTGAGGTTAATTCACATGTAATTCTATGTCATGGGCCTGCTAACATTTGCACTGATGGTGTTGCCTCCTTTGATGACTCAATTGGTCTGTGACTATCCTTAGTTATTAAAGATATTTATGTGAACTTCATTTTCATGCAAGACCACAAATGCTCTTTTGCTGAACCTTTTACTTCTGCCACACTTCTTTGGTATCTCATTCAAATGAAAGCTTAATTCTAATTACTGCCTTCAATGCACAGAACTTTATGCTGAATATACTTCTGTCTTATTTTTCGAAACGCTACTACGAGTTGTACCACCTTTATCTCCACATAACGGTCCTTGGTGCTTAACAGCAGGCCATTAAGCCTTGGTTTAATATGCAAAACGTTAATACTGGAAATACAGGGCTTGGGCAAGACAGATAAACAATCCCCATCTTCCTTTTATATAGGGGATACAAGATGAAAGTCAGTGAAATATGATTTTTATTTCCAAGAGTGAAGCAGTCTGATAATTCACAAGTGACAGTTGCAAGTGAATTATGGCCTGTCTCGTGGGTGGAAATTAAAATCATATTTCACTGTCCTCTGTTGCCTATTCTGTTCATATTCCTCATTTGCTCCCATAATTAAATAATTTTAACTTTACTTTAAAATGTATTTATATTTTATTCAGTCTTAATGATGATCATTATACGCGCAGAAGGTACTTTTGTGCCCGTGTGATCAAGTGAACTGTCTTTCACTGGCTGTCTTGCATTTTCAAAGTTTTGGTAACTGCAATCTTTAAAGTCCACCCACTGAGAAAAGGTATTATGCAATTCACAGATCTGTCTCATCCCGAAATGTTTTCTCTTTTGTCAGTGAATCAAGTGTGCGTGAGGCTTGCATTTTCTTGTTCAACATAAACAACAGACTAATCAAGATTATTTTAAATGAGTCTTCCATTTATATATCAAACAAATTCCCTCAGATTCCTCCCATCTGGAAAAGGTATAGAAGTGTGAAACTGCACATCTCCAGATTCAGGAACAGTTTTCCCCCAGTTGGTATCAGGTAACTGAACCATCCTACCACGACCAGAGAGCAGTCCTGAACTACTATCTACCTCGGACTCTCGGACTATGTTTGATCTGACTCTGCTGGCTTTATCTTAAGGGCGTGTAGGTTTCATTTGTGAAAAAGAGCAGAAAGTTCATTAGGCAAATGCCAATTGATCCTAAAAATAAATACTGTATACTAGAAATTGAACAATATAGAAAAGATTAACATCATTCTTGCATATGGATGACATACAAATTCATGAAGCATCCCATATTTACATGGAAACAGAATCTGCAGTAAAATTCAGATAATTCATTATCATAAGAAATAGGAACATAATTAGGCCATTCTGCCCATCAGGTCTAATCCACCATTCAATCATAGTTGATCTATCTCTCCCTCCTAATCCCATTCTCTTGCCTTCTCCCCATAATCCCCGACATCCGTACTAATCAAGAATCTATCGATCTCTGCTTTTAAAACATCCATTGACTTGGCCTCCACAGCCTCCTGTGGCAAAGAAGGCAGATTATCCAATGGTTTGGAAATGTTGAAGGTTCTGCATCCATTTTACAAAGGCTTTATCTTCTGCACTCCTATTAAACTCACTGGAATGGCATTTCCTACCTTCCTTTGAAACTCACTTGGGCTCTGTTTCTCACGCTCCCTTTAAACACACAGGGGCTCAATTATCCACGCTTCTCTTGAACAGACACGTTCACTGAAAAATGTATTGGTCTACTGTGTAACATATACAAGTGCTGGGAATTATTAATAGGAATGACAGCTAATAGTCCAGAAATTCTGGCAGTCCATCACCGTCATGACTTGTGGCATGAATGCTCTTTAACACGTATCAGCCCCCTGCCTGCCTGAATATTGCTGAGGCCTTGGTGCATACAGCCACAAACTGCTTCATTTGCATCCTCACTAACGGAAGGTGATTGATGAAGCAAGCGAAGATGGTGATCCTTGGAAAACTGCCCTTGGAGGTTCCGCAAGGGTGGTTAACCTTGAACAAGAACTGCCTTCCATTGTGCAAGATGCAACTTCAGACACTGGAGCTTTTCTTTTCAAAGGGCATTGCCAAATTTCATCACTCAGTCAATTGCTGCCTTGATATCAAGGGCTGCAACTGTCATATGTTATATTCAGCTCTCTGGTCCATTTTCGGATGAGGCCCTAATGAGGTTTGGAGTCAAATGGTCTTGAAGGGTCCCAAAAATAATATCTTAATAACAATAATTGCATGGTGAAATGGATGTCGGTAACGGTTAAGAGTTAACTTGGTTGGGTATTAAATACATTATATGAAAACTAATATGATAGATATTTAGCATGGATATTATTATAGGCAAAATCCTTCATGGAGCTCTTCCAGAAATGAAAAGACCTCGATGTGTGTAAACAGTAACAAAGCTGGAAAATGGGATGTTATTTTACTATAGATTTACTATGAGGTCCTTTTGTTTGATTCCCATATTCTCCATTCTTATGGATAGACCCAATGGAAAAACAAGCATTTTTGTGTTTATTTATTTCTTAGCTGCTCCCACAGCAATGGATTATTTTCAGTTTCCCAGTGGAATCTAAGTAAAGCAAATAAAGAAATGTCTCATTGCACTCTTTGAATTGTTTTCATAATGTCAGTAAAATGGCCAACTTATAATTTAAAACCATTACCTAAAAATATTTGTTCTGCCTCTTCCAATATTCATCAATACATGACTTAATTGAGAATTTGATTGATAAATTAAAAATATAAAATCAATTACAAAATACACAATGTGTCGGAAGGAACTGCAGATACTGATGATAGACACAAAATGGTGGAGTAACTCAGCGGGACAGGCAGCATCTCTGGATAGAAGGAATGGGTGACGTTTCTGGTCGAGACCCTTCTTCAGTTTTGTGCATTATGTCTATCTACATAATACACAATAATGTTGTTGCTTAACAATGACTTTAAAGCCAAGAAATTCTCTTACATTGACTTGTCTTTGCACATTGTACTTTTGTTTTAAAAGTAAAACGAGATTGACATTTCAGTATGTGCTTATATCACCTCTTGAATCTGTGGTGAATACATCAGTGCCTAGAACATGTAAGCATCCAGAGGGTTTTCATGGTGACATTAATTAGCAAACAATCCATAATTAAAGGCATTATTTCAAAAATTTGCTGCACATGCTTGTCTTATGAGCTTCTCACCCTCGATTTGAAGAAATAGGAACTAAGTTTCACGTTTACTCCATTTAGATGCACCAAACAAAATGGGTGCCAAATAAGTTGGTAATGAATGTTCTGCCATTTCTAAGGACTTTAATTTACTGAGCACTTGAAATCCACTTATTTTAACTATTACATGGAAAAGAATACCTAAGGCTGAGAGGCTGGCTGTGTGATCTTGTCCCAGATCATCTAAGACTTTAGTCGCCTGATAACCAGAAGTGCGTGAGGAAACGAAGAATGTGCTCAGATGCATCTTTAGAGTTTTCATTGTACCTGTGCAAAGTATGGTGAGGAACAGGTACAATGAAAAATCTTGCCTGCAGAAGCATTTCCACCTTAATCAAGTATTCTGGTACCATGTTTTCTCACGATTCAATTCCCCAAAATCATTTCACCATATTTAGATGCAATTTACTTTTATCAACTGGGTGACCTTATTGCTGGACTTTTTAGTGTGGTTAATTCAGTTACAATTCCAACACGTATATTGAATGCAATTTGGTACATTACCATCTGCAGCCTAATTAAGATACTGGGTGTTTGAATTAATGAATGCATTGCTATTAGTGCTCTTATTTTATTATGGTTAACGTGCATGCTGCACAATAATTCTCTTTACCCAATTGATTTTCTTGTGCAAACGGCTGATTTAGATAAATGATACACCTTTCGCAGGTAATAAAGCATGAGGAATTATAAACTGTATTTAAAGAAAATTGGAATAGCTCTTTAGTACAGACCAACTTGATTAAGGGGAAGAGTGTTAAAGTTAGAGGTGAGGAGATGGTCTTATTCAATCATGTAACATCACCAAAGATTTAAACATTGTATATTAAAAAAAATTAGCACCACAACATACTAATATATCTTCTCCCTGTATATGCTTCCCTTAGGCCAAGTCATTGAAAGGCACGGCATTTCTTTCCATTGCTACGCAGACGATACACAACTCTATCTCCCCCTGAAGCCCAAAAACCAATCAAATCTACTTAACCTTACCCGCTGCCTCGAGGATATAAAATGCTGGATGGCCCAGAACTTCATCCAACTAAATGAGAGTAAGTCTGAGGTCATCCTTCTCGGCCCCCCGGGCCCCTCGGACTCAATCAAAATGATAGCAGGCAGTCTTGGAAGCCTTACCCCACTACTCAAATCTCACGTCAAAAACCTTGGCGTGATATTTGACTCAGCGCTGAAATTTGACAAACAAGTCAATGCCGTGGTAAAAGCTAGCTTCTTTCAGCTTCGGACGATAGCTAAAATAAAACAATTCCTCCACTTTGATGACCTCGAAAAGATCATCCACACATTTATCTCCTCCCGCCTAGATTACTGCAACTCTCTTTACACTGGCATCAGCCAATCTTCCCTGTCCCGCCTGCAACTGGTCCAAAACGCCGCAGCAAGACTCCTGATGGGCACCCGAAAAAGGGACATAGAAACATAGAAAATAGGTGCAGGAGTAGGCCATTCGGCCCTTCGAGCCTGCACCGCCATTCAATATGATCATGGCTGATCATCCAACTCAGTATCCCGTACCTGCCTTCTCTCCATACCCCCTGATCCCTTTAGCCACAAGGGCCACATCAAACTCCCTCTTAAATATAGCCAATGAACTGGCCTCAACTACCTTCTGTGGCAGAGAATTCCAGAGATTCACCACTCTGTGTGAAAAATGTTTTCCTCATCTCGGTCCTAAAAGATTTCCCCCTTATCCTTAAACTGTGACCCCTTGTCATGGACTTCCCCAACATCGGGAACAATCTTCCTGCATCTAGCCTGTCCAACCCCTTAAGAATTTTGTAATTTTCTATAAGATCCCCCCTCAATCTTCTAAATTCTAGCGAGTACAAACCGAGTCTATCCAGTCTTTCATCACATGAAAGTCCTGACATCCCAGGAATCAGTCTGATGAACCTTCTCTGTACTCCCTCTATGGCAAGAATGTCTTTCCTCAGATTAGTAGACCAAAATTGTACGCAATACTCCAGGTGTGGTCTCACCAAGGCCCTGTACAACTGCAGTAGAACCTCCCTGCTCCTATACTCAAATCCTTTTGCTATGAATACTAACATACCATTCGCCTACTTCACTGCCTGCTGCACCTGCATGCCTACTTTTAATGACTGGTGTACCATGACACCCAGGTCTCGCTGCATCTCCCCTTTTCCTAATCGGCCACCATTCAGATAATAGTCTACTTTCCTGTTTTTGCCACCAAAGTGGATAACCTCACATTTATCCACATTATAACGCATCTGCCATGCATTTGCCCACTCACCCAGCCTATCCAAGTCACCTTGCAGCCTCCGAGCATCCTCCTCACAGCTAACACTGCCCCCCAGCTTCGTGTCATCCGCAAACCTGGCGATGTTGCATTCAATTCCCTCGTCCAAATCATTAATATATATCGTAAATAGCTGGGGTCCCAGCACTGAGCCTTGCGGTACCCCACTGGTCACTGCCTGCCATTGTGAAAAGGACCCGTTTACTCCTACACTTTGCTTCCTGTCTGCCAGCCAGTTCTCTATCCACATCAATACTGATCCCCAATACCGTGTGCTTTAAGTTTGTATACTAATCTCTTATGTGGGACCTTGTCGAAAGCCTTCTGAAAGTCCAGATATAACACATCCACTGGTTCTCCCTTATCCACTCTACTAGTTACATCCTCGAAAAATTCTATAAGATTCGTCAGACCTGATTTACCTTTCATAAATCCATGCTGACTTTGTCCAATGATTTCACCACTTTCCAAATGTGCTGCTATCCCATCTTTAATAACTGATTCTAGCAGTTTCCCCACTACCGACGTTAGACTAACTGGTCTGTAATTCCCCATTTTCTCTCTCCCTCCCTTTGTAAAAAGTGGGGTTACATTAGCTACCCTCCAATCCTCAGGAACTACTCCAGAATCTAAAGAGTTTTGAAAAATTATCACTAATGCATCCACTATTTCTGGGGCTACTTCCTTAAGTACTCTGGGATGCAGCCTATCTGGCCCTGGGGATTTATCGGCCTTTAATCCATTCAATTTACCTAACACCACTTCCCGGTTAACCTGGATTTCACTCAGTTCCTCCATCTCATTTGACCCCTGGTCCCCTGCTATTTCCGGCAGATTATTTATGTCTTCCTTAGTGAAGACAGAACCAAAGTAGTTATTCAATTGGTCTGCCATGTCCTTGTTCCCCATGATCAATTCACCTGTTTCTGACTGCAAGGGGCCTACATTTGTTTTAACTAATCTTTTTCTCTTCACATCACATCACCCCGATCCTGGCCTCTCTCCACTGGCTCCCTGTACGGTTCCGTATACATTTCAAGACCTTCCTCTATGTCTACAAAGCCCTCAATGGGCTTGCCCCCTCCTACATTAAAAGTCTTCTCACCCACCACTCCACCTCCAGGTCCCTCAGATCGGCCGACTTGGGGCTGCTGAATATCCCGTGGTCTAGGCATAAGCTTAGGGGCGACCGCGCCTTTGCGGTTGCAGCTCCTAGACTGTGGAACAGCATCCCCCTTCCCATCAGAACTGCCCCCTCCATCGACTCCTTTAAGACAAGACTAAAATCTTATCTATACTCCCAAGCCTTTCCTGAAGTCCACTGAGCAAGGGCTATATGTATATATGTATGTAGTTTGTTTGTCTATACTATTCTTATAACAAATGTAAAGCACTTTGGCCAACGAGAGTTATTTTTTAAATGTGCTATATAAATAAATGTGACTTGACTTGACTTGAATAAAAAATGACAACATTGTATGAAAAATTTAACATTGGCATCCATTTAAAAAACAAGGGCAACATTTGGCTTGTTGTTCACAATTTGGTGGCACATTAAAGCTGGGATTATTTTTTGATTCTTTGTTTCCCCTCTTTATTCTGTAAAAAGGATTAAAGGAAAGAATTGAGATACAAAAGACAAAATGCTGGCACCTTGTGTAAAAAAACAGTGCTGGAGGAACTCAGTGGGTCAGGCAGCATCTGTGAAGAGAAATGGACAGGTGACATTTCAGGCCTGTATCCTTCAGATTGATGGAGTAGAGGGGAGAAAGCTGGTAGAGAGCGGTGGGGTGAGTTGAATATGAGGTGCTGTTCCTCTTCTTGTTTGTGTGCAGCCAAACTCTGGCAGTAGAGGAGGCTGAGGACAGAGAGATTGACATGGGAATGGAAAGGGTTGGTAGAATAGCCGGCAAAACCATGTGCTTCAGCAGGCCTTGGCGAACGTATCTCAAGAAATGCACAGAGGAAATAATGTCTTGCTGACTTATATTTTAACATGTTAACAGTTTCTCTAGGTTGCTGTAGTGAAGGCAGCGTGCCTAGAAGAAGCATTATTTCCATTGTCCTGCGTACTCTTATGTGTACACAATTATTAGGATTTATGTGGAATACTTGAAAAAACAGTATAAAACGTAGTGGGGCTGATTTTTTAAAATTTCAAAGACTTGAGCTCGGTAATAAAGGAGATATGTGAACTGGGCATTAAAATTATTTTCAATTGCTCAGTGACAATTCTGGAGTGAGTTATGCGCAATTGCACCTGGGTCGACCTTTCTCTGCTCACCACCCGTGCATGCATAAGTTAACTTTTGTTGCTATCTGTCGGGGAGTTGAAAGATCGATGCCTGCCTGCTTGGTTTGAAAAGGCTTGCTTTAACAAGTCATTGATGTTTCTAACAAAATGTCTTCACAGATTGATTCTGAGAAGAATACTCACAGAGATTGGGCACAGATCAATCCACGGCTTAGTTGTTTTATGTATATTTCTCGAAGAAAAATGGGTTCATTCCATTCAACATCCTCCACATTAGTTTCAATTTACTTCATATGTTTTCTCCTCCATTCCAGAATGGATTTATGCATAAGTACTTCTGATTTATTCAATACCTTCTTCTATCATAATCCACATTCATCAGTCACAAGTAAATAACTGAAAACAATATCTCCACTACTCTTTATTGTGCTGCACATAGGTTTTATTGAAGTCGTCTCTAATCTGTTATACTATTTTCAATCCACGTTCTGAGTCAGAAAATGACAGAGTGTTTTTTGGAACACAGTGGCAGCACAGTGGCACAGCAATAGAGTTGCTGCCTTACAGCGCAAAAGTCCCGGGTTTGATCCTGACCACACGCCCTGTCTTTCACCTTCTCCCTGTGAACACATGGGTTTTCTCCAGTGCTCATGTTTCCTCCCGCATTCCAAAGACATGCAGGCTTGTAGCTTAGGCATGCCAGGCAGGCTTGTGACTCCACAGTCAAAAAGGCACAACAGAGGATGTACTTCCTACGGCAGCTGAGGAAGCACAATCTGTCACAGGCAATGATGGTCCAATTCTACACGGCCATCATAGAGTCTGTTCTCACCTTCTCCATCATGGTCTGGTTTGGCTCAGCCACCAAGCACGACACCTGGAGGCTGCAGCGAATCGTCCGATCAGCAGAGAAGGTTATTGGCTGCAACCTTCCCTCCATTGATGAACTGTACACTGCAAGGGCCAGGAAGCGAGCGGGCAAGATCATCTCTGACCCCTCTCACCCTGGCCACAAATTCTTTGAATCACTCCCCTCTGGAAGGCGACTCCGGGCTGTCAAAGCTGCCACAGCCAGACATAAAAACTGTTTTTATCCACGAGTAGTTGCTCTACTCAACAGCCAAAAATCTGTAGCCTCCCTTTGATCTGTTATTTTGTTGGTTCGCATGCTTGATCAATGGTGTTTTATCATTAATGTCTTATTATTATTAATGTTTAGTGTTTTCTGAGTCATTCGTAACTGTCACTGTATGTCATGTTGTTACTTGCGTGCGGAGCACCAAGGCAAATTCCTTGTATGTGAATACTATGGCCAAGAAACTTACTTACTTACTTACTTACTTAATTGATTTCTGTAAATTGTTCCTTGTGTGTAGGATAGAACTAGTGTACGGGGGAGCGGTCGTCAGCGCGGACTCGATGGGTTGAAGGGCCTGTTTCCACGCTGTATCACTAAACAAAACTAAACATGAAAGACAGTGAACAGATCATTTGTGCTCACTAGTGTATAATCTTTCATCTTTTCTTATCGAGCTATCAGCATGATCCTCTATTTCCTTTTCCTCCAAATGTTTATTTGTCTCCTGCCACAGCAAGTCCCTGCAGTCGTAACTTTCTCATGCTTATCACTCTCTGGGTTATTACTATGAGTTCCTTCCAAATTCCTTATTTGATTTTTCAACGCCTATGTTATATTGATAGCTTCTTGTTTTACTCTTCCCCACAAGTAGAAATACATTCACAGTGCTCTTTCTATCAAATCATTTCATTAATTTTAAAAGCAATGAATTGAAGAAAAGGAGAGATCCAGCCTGTTCACTCTGTCCTGATAATTATAACTTTGCATTTTAGTATGACCCGTACAAAGTTCTTTGCATCGCCTCAAATAAATAGCTACCAGGGCTGTGGACAGTATTGGTATTAATTCATTATACAGATACAGTGAAATTATTTGTATGCATGCTTTCCAATTAACACATACTATACATAAGTATAATAAAGCCGTACAAAATTGTAAACCACCGATAGTGTAAACCAGCATCTACAGTTGTCTATCTTCAGTGTAAACAAGCATCTGCAGTTCCTTCTTACACATACAAAATCACAACAGGTATTACAAAGAGGAAAATACCAGAGGGCAGAATATGGTGTTACAACATCACAGCATTACAATTATAGAGGCAAATGTAGCATTATTTCTCCACCTTCAATTCACAACTTCTGTTCCTCCACAGGCAGTCTCTTGGGTCTGTGGATTCCAGTTCAAGACAGGGGAAGACGGGATGGTGAGTACACACCTGGGCATGGCATTGACAAGATCCTGGGGACTGAGGACGATGCATAGTGTGGGGGTGAGAACCACTCCTGAGGTGCATTCTGACAACTAATATTGATTAGTACGGGTGTCATAGGTTATGAGGAGAAGGCAGGAGAATGGGGTTAGGAGCGAGAGCTAGATCAGCCATGATTGAATGACAGAGTAGACTAGATGGGCCGAATGGCCTAATTCTGCTCCCATCGCTTATGATTTTATGATCTTAAGTTCTTATCTTTGCGTATAGGAGCAAGGGGGACCTACTGCAGTTGTACACACCTGGAGTATTGTGTGCAATTTTGGTCTCTTAGTTTGAGGAAGGACATTCTTGCTTTTGAGGGAGTGCACCGTAGGTTCGCCAGGTTAATTCCCGGAATGGCAGGGCCGACATAAGATGAAAGAATGGATCGACTGAACTTATATTCACTGGAATTTAGGATGAGAGGGGATCAGTTAACAACATATAAAATTCTTAAGGGATTGGACAGGTTAGATGCAGCAAAAATATTCCTGATGTTGGGGGAGGTCAGAACCAGGGGTCACAGTTTAAGAATAAGGGATAGACCATTTAGGACTGAGATGAGGAAAAACGTTTTCACCCAGAGAGTTGTGAAGCTGTGGAATTCTCTGCCACACAAGGCAGTGGAGGCCAATTCACTGGATGTTTTCAAGAGAAGGTTAGATATAGCTCTTAGAGCTCTTAGAACGGAAGTTCAAGTTCAAGTTCAAGTGAGTTTATTGTCATGTGTCCCTGATGTGACCCTCAAGAAAGGTCAACAACGCCTATATTTCCTCAGACAGCTCAAAAAGTTCAGAGTCGATAAACACCTCCTGGTCCGTTTCTATCAATCAATCAGTGAAAGCATCATCACCTCCTCAATCACAGTCTGGTACGGTAACACCGATAGTCACTCACTACACAGAATACAACGCATTGTCTCTAAGGCCTCCAGGATCATCAACTCCCCCCTCCCCTCAATCCATTCCAGTTATCTCCAACGTACCTCACAACGGGCAAAAAAGATCATCTCGGACCACTCCCATCCAGCAAATCACCTTTTTCAGTCTCTCCCTTCGGGGAGGCGCCTCAGGTCACTTGCTACTAAAACCACCCGCTTTAAAAACAGTTTCTTCCCCTCAGCAATAAGAACTCTCAATTCCGTCCAATAATCAGACAATAATATGACTTTTGATGTATACAGTGTCTTGTCTATGGTCTTTGTTTGTTCTTTTGCACTATGTATTGTTGGTGAGATTTGTGATTTGTGATGTGGTATGGATGCACTTTATTACGGTGATCTGTGTTATTAGTAGTATGTAACAAAAGCAGTGTACCATCATGTACCGAACCCAAATAGCACCAACCCTGGTTGCGTGGCAATTAAAGATTCTATTCTATTCTATTCTATAGGACAATGAAATTCTTGCTTTGCTTAAGCACACAGAAAATAGTAGGCATTTACTACAAAACAGATAAATGTGTCCATATACCATGATATAAATATATACACACATGAATAAATAAACTGGTAGTGCAAATAACAGAAAGTGGTTGCTAATAATCAGAGTTTTGTCCGAGCCAGGTTTAATAACCTGATGGCTGAGGGGAAGTAGCTATTCCTGAACCTGGTTGTTGCAGTCTTCAGGCTCCTGTACCTTCTACCTGAAGGTAGCAGGGAGATCAGTGTGTGGCCAGGATGGTGTGGGTCTTTGATGATACTGCCAGCCTTTTTGAGGCAGCGACTGCGATAAATCCCCTCGATGGAAGGAAGGTCAGAGCCGATGATGGACTGGGCAGTGTTTACTACTTTTTGTAATCTTTTCCTCTCCAGGGCGCTCAAATTTCCGAACCAAGCCACGATGCAACCGGTCAGCATGCTCTCGACTGTGCACCTGTAGAAGTTAGAGAGAGTCTTCCTTGACAATCCGACTCTCCGTAATCTTCTCAGGAAGTAGAGGCGCTGATGAGCTTTTTTGATAATTGCGTTCGTGTTCTCGGACCAGGAAAGATCTTCAGAGATGTGCACCCCCAGGAATTTGAAGTTCTTGACCCTTTCAACCATCGACCCGTTGATATAAATGGGGCTGTGGGTCCCCATCCTACTCCTTCCAAAGTCCACAATCAGTTCCTTGGTTTTGCTGGTGTTGAGGGCCAGGTTATTGCGCTGGCACCATATGGACAGTTGCTCGATCTCTCTTCTGTACTCTGACTCATCCCCATCAGTGATACGCCCCACAATAGTGGTGTCGTCAGCGAACTTGATGATGGAGTTTGCACTGTGGTTCGCTACGCAGTCATGGGTATAGAGTGAGTACAGCAGGGGGCTGAGCACGCAGCCTTGAGGTGCTCCCGTGCTGATTGTTATTGAGGCTGACACATTTCCACCAATACGAACAGACTGTGGTCTGTGGACGAGGAAGTCGAGGATCCAGTTGCAGAGGGATGCGCAGAGACCCAGTTCTGCGAGTTTGGTAACCAGTTTGGAGGGGATGATTGTGTTAAATGCCGAGCTGTAATCAATGAATAACAGCCTGACATATGAGTTTTTGTTGTCCAAGTGGTCCAGTGCGGAGTGGAGGGCCAGCGAGATCGCATCCACCGTTGATCTGTTGTGGCGGTACGCGAACTGCAGTGGGTCCAGGTTTTTGTCGATGTAGGAGTTGATTTGCTCCATGATCAACCTCTCAAAGCACTTCATCACCACCGGCGTTAGTGCTACTGGTCGATAGTCATTGAGGCACGTCACCTTACTCTTCTTGGGCACCGGTATAATTGATGCCCTTTTAAAGCAGGTGGGTTTATCAAGGGATATGGGGAAAAACAGGAACTGGGTACTGATTTTGGATGATCAGCCATGATCATTGTTAGGTATGTAATAGAAATGGTGTTACCTGCCTCCAAGTTAAAGGGGGAGGAGTGTTAGGTATGTGAAATAAATTAGCATATGTAATTAGTATATGTGATCTTGTGATGTGTTGTGCGAGTACGCATGTGCGGGGGAGACTCAAGGTGGCATCCTGGAATAAAGAAGCTTGTTAGATTACTCCCATGTCTGAGCCTTATTAAAGTCTGTTTCAAGCATCCAAATACACAACAACCATATTGAATGGCAATGCTGACTCAAAGGGTCAAATTGCACCTATTTTCTAAGTTTCAATTCAATTCAATTCAAAGCACATTATTTGTCCCCGCACATCAACATTCAAAGATTCAAAGGTTATTTAATGGTCACATACACCTAGGTGTAGTGAAGTGAAATGCTTCTTGCCATTTTGCAGCACATAAAGAAGGAATACAGACATAACATTAATAAGAGATTTAAACATAAAGAACATCCCCCCACAATGGTTCCCATTATGAGGGAAGGCACAAAGTCCAGTCCCCATCCCCAGTTCACCCATAGTCGGGCCTATTGAGGCCTCCACAGTTGCCTCTACGGAGGCCCGATGTTCCAGGCCGTTCTCGCCGGGTGATGTTGCTCCGGCGTCGGGAGAATCCTCACAGCGGCTTGGGAACCCTGGAACGGCCGCTTCCGTACTGGAGGCCGCAGTTTCCGAGGCCAACAGGGCCGCGCCGGATGGAGCTCCACTACTGGCGATCTCATCGAGAGATCCCAGGCTCCCGATGTAAAGTACAGCGCCGCTGCCCGCGGCCGGCCGCTCCACAGTCCCGCAGCTCCGCGATGTTTTTCTCGGCGGTCTTCAGCTCACCAGAGCTCCAGCGCGGCGACCCGGGCAAGGCATCGCCCACTCCGCGTTAGCGCTCCAGCGCTGTGCCGCCGCCGAAGCCGTGGTTCTGGGCGGTCCCCGACAGGAAACGCCGCTCCAGGCCCGCTGGTAGGCCGCGAGGACGGGTCGAAACTGCAGCCCGGAGAAAAGCCGCCTCTCCGACCAGGTAGGGACCCTGAAAGGTAGTTTCCCCCTCCCCCCCCCCCCCCCCCCCCCCCACCCCCCACATAAAGAAGTCTAGACCTCCAGAAACAAAAACACTTTAACTAACTAAAAAATAAAAAAAAGAGATGAAAAGACGGACAGCTGCTGGCTGGGCAGCCATACACAGGACAGCGCCCCCCACATTCAACACATAGTAATAGTTTTTAAAGTGCTTCCTTAGTGCTTCAATTAAAAAGTGCATATAGAAGGTTATTTTATTTCATTTCATATGTTCATGAGTCAGTGATCAGCATTAAGAAGCTGGACAGCCCTGGGGATGAAGGTTGCCTTCCTCCTCTGTGTCCGGCAACTCGGACAGCGGAGTCTGCGTCCTGAGGGGAGCCACTCAAACTCAGGAAACAGGATGTGAGAGGGGTCGTGAAGAATCCTGCGTGTTAACTTTACAGACTGTTGGTCGCATAGGGCAGTGAGAGTTCGGACGGGCTGCTCAATGATTTTTGAGCAGACCTTGACCACATTCAACAGGCGGTTTCTGTTTTGCAGGGTGATGGAGTGGAACCAGCTAGTGAAAGAGAAGGTTATTACATTTTCAATGAATGCGTAGTAGAATGTGGTGAGAATGTCTTTGTTAATCCCAAATGACTTCAGCTTCCTGAGTAGGTACTGTCTCTGATGACACTTTTTAAGGATTTCCTCTGTGTTAGAGGAAAACCTTAGCAGGTTGTCGAAGGCTGTTCCCAGGTATTTGTATACCTCCACTATCTCCACTGGCTCCTGCTGGATGATAGTGGTGGCTGCCTCAGCCATCTGTCTCTGTTGGGGGGAAAAGGGCACAATCATGTCCTTGGTTTTGCTTATATTTAGCTCAAGACAAGACTTTTCACACCATACTATAAAGTCCTGCAGGGCTGAGCTGTGATGTTGTGTATGGCTGGGAAGCAGAGACAGGAGGACTGTGTCATCAGCAAATTTTACAAAGTGGCAGTTTGGCTGGGTGGATCTGCAGTCATCAGTGTAGAGAATGAAGAGAAGTGGGGAGAGGACACAGCCTTGTGGAGAGTCAGTGAAGGTGAAGAGGGTGTCGGACAAGGTGTGGTTCACCAACACCCTCTGTGATCTGTTGGTGAGGAAGTCTATAATCCACAGAGTGAGTTGGTGGTTGAGGTGGAAGCGGGTGATGAGCTTCTCAGCCAAAATATGTGGCTGCATGGTGTTGAATGCTAATGAGAAGTCTGCAAACAGAAGTCTGGCTGTGGCCTTGGGGATTTCCAGATGCTTATGGATGGTGTTTAAGATGAATATTTGTGCGTCATCGACACCCCTGCCAGCCTGGTAAGCAAACTGCAATGGATCCATCATCGAGCCAGTTGCCTTGGTGATGTGCTCCTTGATGATCCTCTCCATGGCCTTCATGACCAAGGAGGTGAGAGCCACCGGTCTAAGGTCATTCAGGACCTTGGTGGTGCCTTTCTTTGGGATGGGAATCACTGTTGAGTTTTTTCACATCACGGGGACTGTGCTGCTGGCCAAAGAGCCCTGGAACAAGATGCTGGAACACACCTCCCAGCTGCTCAGCACAGTGCCATAGGGTCCGCCCACAGATGTTTCTTTGAACATGAACCAATTAATATACAGGTGCACAACCTTTTATCCGAAAGCCTTGGGACCAGACACTTTTCGCTATTCAGAATTTGTCGGTCTTCGGAATGGAATTTTTTTAGCGTAGATTTTAATGGCTGGCTCAGTGGTGCTCGGCTCATATCCGCAAAGTCGCGAGTTTGCGCCTTGATCCTGGCAGTTACTCGATCGCGAGTTTGAGTCTTCAATGTCGTTTTTTTCTTGCAGAATAAATGTTTGTATGAAATACAGTGTAGGAGAAGTGTACTGACTGTGTGGGCAGAACTTTGGAAGTGATTGCCCACCAGTCTAAAAAGCCGCTGTGTCTCCCTGTCCCTGGGATAGCAGGGGGCGATCAAACAGCACAATACCCCCCTCCCCCTCCAACTCCAGAGGAATCCGCTCCCCGATGGGCCGCTACCAAAGATCATAGAGGAGCTCCTCTATGATCTTTGGCCGCTACAGCGACAAGTGGCAGTTCGCCCACAGCCCGAGCTGCGCCCCCTCATCCGCCACCCCAAGAACAAGACGTACCTTGCACACCATCAGCTTCTGCCCCTACGTGTTCCTCTGGAGTTGGAGCGGGGCTGGGCTGGAGTTGCTGCTGGCTGTGGGTCTCTGGGATCTCCGTGCTTGCAGTGGGCCTGGGGGTCGGTGGGCGGCGGTGGGAGCTGTGGACCTACGGACCTACCTCCGTGGAGCTAGCCAGCTTCGGAGCGTGGAGAGCTGCGGGGGCGAGCTGCTGCGACCCGACTCCGGTGGATGGTGACACCGGGAGCTCGCGGGTCTCCGGTGGGAGACTGCTTTGCGGGGCACCGGCAGCGGCGACTTCTCCCGCCCGAATTACGGGGTTGAGAGCAAAATCATAGAGGTTGAGAGTGACCTGGAGGGGGGCCTTACAACGCCCGGCGCGGCTGTAAATTGCCGCGGACTTGCTAGCGCCCGCCGGGGGCTCCAACATCAAGACCGGGGCAGGGTGCTACATCTCCGGGCGTGGCTTTGAGTGGCCGCTCCCCGATGGGCCCCTACGACGCCCCGTCATCCGCAACCCAGGTTCCTCTGTAGTTGGAGTGGGGCTGGGCTGGGCTGCTGTTGGCTGTGGGTCTCTGGGATCTCCGTGCTTGCGGTGGGCCTGGTGGTCGGTGTCCCGTTGGTCCTGACACGGTCCTGCGAAATCGCCGACGTGAAGACAGTGCAAAGCCCCCGCGCCGGTGGAGCTGGAGAGGGGAGGGAAGGGGTCACACACATGGCCGGGAAGCAGAGGGGTGTAGGTGGGGTGATACTGAAGCGAGCGACAATCTGCTGCTGCCTGCCCCGCTGAGTTAAAAAGTTCCCACGCAAGACTCACGAAAGACTGTGTATCGTGAGTCTACCGTGGGAACTTTTTAATTCAGCGGGCAGGCAGCAGCATATTGTCAATTATTAACCCTCCCGCGCAATATACCCTCATCTTCTCTTTTATGAATGGGGATTTAGTTCCCCTTTCTTCGAGGACCGACCGGAGGTTCCGCTGTCACCTCTGCGGGCCGCCCTCGGTGAACGTTTTCAAGGACCTTTCTTCAAGGACCGAAAAAATGGCTGCTATTCGGAGGTTTTCGTTATTTGGATCTTCGGATAAAAGGTTGTGCACCTGTACTTGCAAAATGAGCAAACAAGGGGCAAATGCATTTCAAGGAAGGCTAATGCAAGTATTGCATTGTGTTAATGAAAATAACCAAGGAGGTCCTATCTCTCTAGAAGTAAAGCCCAAGTAATTGGTTTGCTTTTTTTGATACTTGTTTAAATCGTTTAATGATTTGGCACATATGATTTTGGTTCCACCCCTTAGAGTTTACTTTTCTGACCAATTTGTAACTTTCTTGATCTCCTGACCAAAACAAACATACTTGCCATGGAGGGAGGGCAGCAAAGATTGAAAAGGACGGTTTGCAGGGATCCTTAGTTTGGGCTTTACAGGAGTTAGCAAGAGATACGACTGATTGGCTCTAGCCCAAGTGGGAGGAGAGAAGTGAAAACAGTTAAAGTAAAGGCCAAGGACAGGCAGACTTGACTCAGAACTGCTGTAGTGTTGGGAGCAACAGCAGCAGGAGTTTAGCAAGAGATACGACTGATTGGCTCTAGCCCAAGTGGGAGGAGAGAAGTGAGTCAGTTCTGGGAAAACAGTTGAAAACTGAGGAATTTGGTTTGTAAATTGGTAAATCAGGCAATTTATCAGTCAATTTAAGCAAGACTGCTCTGAGCGAGCGGCAGTGAGTGAGCGGCCTTGTGAGGGAAGCTGATTCAGTGCGATGCTTGCAGTATGTGGGAGGTCAAGGACACCGCTAGTGCCTCTGGCTGCTACAAATGCGAGAAGTGCATCCAGGTAGAGCTCCTGAAGGGCCGTGTTGGGGAACTGGAGAAGCAAGTGGATGACCTCCGGTTCGTCCGAGAAACTGAGTCGTTCCTCGACAAGTCCTACAGTACGATTGTTACACCTAAGGTACTGGAAGAGAGAAGGTGGGAGACAGTGAGAACGGGAGGGAAGCATGGAATGCCAACGTCCCCGGGTGTTGTACCTCTTGTGAACAGGTTCACCCACTTAGAAGCTGTCGGGACAGAAGAGGTGTTTACACTGGGCGGCGGACTGGCTTGTGATGCGAATAGGGCTGTTGAGCCAAAACCAAAAAGGCCTAAGGCAGGCAACGCCATTGTAGTGGGAGACTCCATTGTGAGAGGTACGGACAGGGGTTTCTGCGGCAACAGACGGGATGCGAGGATGGTGTGCTGCCTACCTGGTGCCAGGATCCAGGATGTCACGGACAGAGTGCAGAAAATCCTCAAGGGCGAAGGTGAACATCCGGAAGTGGTAGTGCATGTCGGCACAAACGATGTCGGAAAGAAGGGGATGAATATTCTGCAGCGAGACTTTAGAGAGCTCGGAAAAATGCTGAAAAGCAGGACCTCCAGGGTTGTTATCTCCGGTTTGCTTCCAGTTCCTCGTGCTGGCGAGAGCAGGAACAGGGAGATACGGGACCTGAACGTGTGGCTGAGGAACTGGTGCACGGGGCAGGGATTTAGATTCTTAGATCACTGGGATCTGTTTTGGGGTAAGGGGGAACTGTACAAAAGGGACGGATTGCATCTTAACAGGTGTGGGACCAGCATTCTGGCAGGCAGGTTTGCCACTGCTACACGGGTGGTTTTAAACTGAATAAGGGGGGTGGGGTGTCGAATGGGATAGTGGAGGATGGAGTTAAAGGGAAAGGGTTTCTTAAATGTGTGAGCGTAGAGGCAGAGGGGTGTAAAATGAGGGTAGAAGCAATAGGTAGCAAGGTGAAAAGTAAAAGTGGCAGGCAGACAAAACCAGGGCAAAAATCAGAAAGGGCCACTTTTCAACATAATTGTATAAGGGGTAAGAGTGTTGTAAAAACAAGCCTGAAGGCTTTGTGTCTCAATGCAAGGAGCATTCGTAATAAGGTGGATGAGTTGAATGTGCAGATTGCTATTAATGACTATGATATAGTTGGGATCACGGAGACATGGCTCCAAGGTGACCAAGGCTGGGAGCTGAACATCCAGGGATATTCAATATTCAGGAGGGATAGAGAGAAAGGAAAAGGAGATGGGGTAGCGTTGCTGATTAGAGAGGAGATTAACGCAATGGAAAGGAAGGACATTAGTTTGGAGGATGTGGAATCGGTATGGGTAGAGCTGCGAAACACTAAGGGGCAGAAAACGCTGGTGGGTGTTGTGTACAGGCCACCTAACAGTAGTAGTGAAGTTGGAGATGGTCTCAAACAGGAAATTAGAAATGCGTGCGACAAAGGCAAAACCGTAAAAATGGGTGACTTCAATCTACATATAGATTGGGTGAATCAAATTGGCAGGGGTGCTGAGGAAGAGGATTTCTTGGAATGTATGCGGGATAGTTATCTAAATCAACATGTAGAGGATCCATGGAGAGAGCAGGCTATTTTAGAGTGGGTATTGAGTAATGAGGAAGGGTTAGTTAGCAGTCTTGTTGTACGTGCCCCCTTGGGCAAGAGTGACCATAATATGGTTGAGTTCTTCATTAGGATGGAGAGTGACATTGTTAATTCAGAAACAATGGTTCTGAACTTAAAGAAAGGTAACCTTGAGGGTATGAGACGTGAATTGGCCAAGATTGACTGGCAATTAATTCTAAAAGGGTTGACGGTGGATATGCAATGGAAGACATTTAAAGACTGCATGGATGAACTACAAAAATTGTTCATCCCAGTTTGGCAAAAGAATAAATCAGGGAAGGTAGTGCATCCGTGGATAACAAGGGAAATCAGGGATAGTATCAAAGCGAAGGATGATGCGTACAAATTAGCCAGAAAAAGCAGCATACCGGAGGACTGGGAGAAATTCAGAGACCAGCAGAGGAGGACAAAGGGATTAATTAGGAAAGGAAAAATAGATTATGAAAGAAAACTGGCAGGGAACATAAAAACTGACTGCAAAAGTTTTTATAGATATGTGAAAAGAAAGAGATTAGTTAAAACAAATGTAGGTCCCTTGCAGTCAGAAACAGGTGAGTTGATCATGGGGAACAAGGATATGGCGGACCAATTGAATAACTACTTTGGTTCCGTCTTCACTAAGGAAGACATAAATAATCTGCCGGAAATAGCAGGGGACCGCGGGTCAAAGGAGTTGGAGGAATTGAGTGAAATCCAGGTTAGCCGGTAAGTGGTGTTGGGTAAATTAAATGGATTAAAGGCCGATAAATCCCCAGGGCCAGATAGGCTGCATCCCAGAGTACTTAAGGAAGTAGCTCCAGAAATAGTGGATGCATTAGTAATACTCTTTCAAAACTCTTTAGATTCTGGAGTAGTTCCTGAGGATTGGCGGGTAGCAAACGTAACCCCACTTTTTAAGAAGGGAGGGAGAGAGAAAACGGGGAATTACAGACCAGTTAGTCTAACATCGGTAGTGGGGAAACTGCTAGTCAGTTATTAAAGATGGGATAGCAGCACATTTGGAAAGTGGTGAAATCATTGGACAAAGTCAGCATGGATTTACAAAAGGTAAATCATGTCTGACGAATCTTATAGAATTTTTCGAGGATGTAACTAGTAGCGTGGATAGGGGAGAACCAGTGGATGTGGTGTATCTGGACTTCCAGAAGGCTTTTGACAAGGTCCCACATAAGAGATTAGTATACAAACTTAAAGCACACGGCATTGGGGGTTCAGTATTGATGTGGATAGAGAACTGGCTGGCAAACAGGAAGCAAAGAGTAGGAGTAAACGGGTCCTTTTCACAATGGCAGGCAGTGACTAGTGGGGTACCGCAAGGCTCAGTGCTGGGACCCCAGCTATTTACAATATATATTAATGATCTGGATGAGGGAATTGAAGGCAATATCTCCAAGTTTGCGGATGACACTAAGCTGGGGGGCAGTGTTAGCTGTGAGGAGGATGCTAGGAGACTGCAAGGTGACTTGGATAGGCTGGGTGAGTGGGCAAATGTTTGGCAGATGCAGTATAATGTGGATAAATGTGAGGTTATCCATTTTGGTGGCAAAAACAGGAAAGCAGACTATTATCTAAATGGTGGCCGACTAGGAAAAGGGGAGATGCAGCGAGACCTGGGTGTCATGGTACACCAGTCATTGAAAGTGGGCATGCAGGTGCAGCAGGCAGTGAAGAAAGCGAATGGTATGTTAGCTTTCATAGCAAAAGGATTTGAGTATAGGAGCAGGGAGGTTCTACTGCAGTTGTACAGGGTCTTGGTGAGACCACACCTGGAGTATTGCGTACAGTTTTGGTCTCCAAATCTGAGGAAGGACATTATTGCCATAGAGGGAGTGCAGAGAAGGTTCACCAGACTGATTCCTGGGATGTCAGGACTGTCTTATGAAGAAAGACTGGATAGACTTGGTTTATACTCTCTAGAATTTAGGAGATTGAGAGGGGATCTTATAGAAACTTACAAAATTCTTAAGGGGTTGGACAGGCTAGAAGCAGGAAGATTGCTCCCGATGTTGGGGAAGTCCAGGACAAGGGGTCACAGCTTAAGGATAAGGGGGAAATCCTTTAAAACCGAGATGAGAAGAACATTTTTCACACAGAGAGTGGTGAATCTCTGGAACTCTCTGCCACAGAGGGTAGTCGAGGCCAGTTCATTGGCTATATTTAAGAGGGAGTTAGATGTGGCCCTTGTGGCTAAGGGGATCAGAGGGTATGGAGAGAAGGCAGGTACGGGATACTGAGTTGGATGATCAGCCATGATCATATTGAATGGCGGTGCAGGTTCGAAGGGCCGAATGGCCTACTCCTGCACCTAATTTCTATGTTTCTATGTTTCTATAGTTTCTGAGGAAAAAATGATTAGACTAAGCCGGCATTCTTTTGAGTTTAGAAGAATAAGAGGAGATCTTGGTGAAACTTAGAAACATATTAGAGGGCTCAGCAGGCTGAGAGCAAGGAGAATAATTTCCCTGGATGTCTGGAACCAGGAATCGCAGTATGAGAATGCAGCCATTTACAATTGTGATGAGGAGAACTTCCGTCATCAGAGGGTGGTGAATCTTTGGAATACTCTACCTTAAAGGGCTGTGGTGGTTTGAGCATTCAAAGAGAAAGCAATGGATTTCTGGGCTTTAATGGACTCTCGGTATGAGAGGAAAGTGACACCTAAGGTAAAGACCTCCCGTAATCTCATTGAATGGTACAGCTGGTGAAAGAGTCGAATAGCTCCTTTTCCAGTTCCTGTTTCATATCGTACTTGTGTTCTTTATTTAATCAACAGAGTCTCTAGAATCAGTCAACACAATAATAAACAATTATTTGACATCATCATATTTTGGTCAGCAAAACACAATGTGGTGGATAGAGGGTCAGGCAGCCTCTGTGGAGGACATGGATAGACAACATTTCAGGTCGGGTGTCAGAGTTTATGGGGAGAAGGCAGGAGAATGGGGTTAAGAGGGAGAGATAGATCAGCCATGATTGAATGGCAGAGTAGACTTGATGTGCCAAATGGTCTAAAGGGCTTGTCCCACTTTCACAACCTAATTCATAGAAACATAGAAACATAGAAAATAGGTGCAGGAGTAGGCCATTCGGCCCTTCGAGCCTGCACCGCCATTCAATATGATCATGGCTGATCATCCAACTCAGTATCCTGTACCTGCCTTCTCTCCATACCCCCTGATACCTTTAGCCACAAGGGCCACATCTAACTCCCTCTTAAATATAGCCAATGAACTGGCCTCAACTACCTTCTGTGGCAGAGAATTCCACAGATTCACCACTCTCGGTGTGAAAATTCATGACCTTTTTTACTCGTGGACATTTTTCATCAGGCGAGAAAAACGTCCCGAACTACTTGATGCCACAAGTACCTACGACTAGCATCACGACCTGCCTATGACCTTGTGACGACCATGCTGCGAATATGAGTCAAGGGCAAACTCGGCAGAGGTCGTGAATTAGGTCGTGAAAGTGGGACAGGCCCTTCACTCTACTCCTATCACTTATGATCTTATGATCTCATGACCCTTTTTCAGACCAGTCTATGGACGTATTATGCTTCTGAGTGTGTTTCACTTTGTGGTATTACAACCTCAACTGATCTGTTAGTACAGCAGCATGTTGCAATCCAGACCTAATTATATAGATTGCAGAAGTACATCAGCAAAACTATGAGACATGAAAATATTTAATTTGCAGTAGCCACCTTGCATAAATAAAGTTTAAAAACATTCTGATGATTGCAGAAGTCTTGAAATTCTACAAATATTTGAGATTAACTGATTTAAATGAACATTTTATGACAAATTTATTTTCTTTTATAAAACCCAGTTATGATATGAAATGTATTTTCATTTGAATGGATTTCTCAAAAGTATTGACAATGCTGACATAAATGCTGTGGTTACCTCAGGAGACTGAACATAACAGAAGAGAGCAATGGTCCCATTTCATAACAGGGTTTTCATTATTCTTCCACGGTATTAGATCTCATTACAGATTAGCAGTGTGCTGCACAGCTTTTCATTTTATTGAATAGTCAAAGGTCTGAGTATTTTTCAAAACTACTGCAGAGGAAAGAATGGTATTGTAAACAGGCACCAGAGACCGTGTATGATTTTAAACACATCTTTAATCAGCACCAAAACTTAACAGCGTTGAGGACAACAGGTATTCAGTGCATCCTAGCTGCTCAGACTGGCAGCGCTGGGAACGGGTGTTAGTATAAGTGTTATAGTGGGGTGGAGTTAGTGATGCTGGCTTATGTGTGATTGGTTCACATGCATCATCAATCTCCATCTTTCCCCCTTAGGATTAAATGTGGAAAGGGCACCCATGCCATGGAGTTAAACATACTCGCCATATCTGTCTGGTGGTCTGCTAACACGTCCCGAGCGCGTGCGGACTCAACCCTCCCCTCCCTCTCCTGAAAGATGAGACGGAGAGCCTGGAGGCGAGAATGGCGCGGGAGAGGCTTGTGGGGACCGAAAGGGGAAACATGCGGTAGGTGAGGACCCGTGGTTAGTGGAGACCGAGGGACAAGGAGGGGTGTAAGGCATGCGGGGACGGGTGGGAGACATCGCAGAAGGCGTCTGGAACTGGAGCGGCGGAGCATAGGGTCCAGCAGGCGGTGGGCGGGGCTCCCTCACAGCAAGCAGGTGTTGTCGACTTCTCCAGTAAACCGCTCCCTCACAGTCCACCATGTAGGATCGTGGCTCGTCAGTTGGGCTGACAACAGCGCCCAGACGGGAATGTCCAGTCGAAGTTCGTAGACGGACGACCTGGCCCGGCAGTAGAGGCTCGAGTGGTCTGCTGGAACTGTCGTATGATCGTTTCTGGATGTCATGCTTCTCTTGGAGACGTCTCTGGCTTCAACACCCGAGGGACCAGCTGCTGTTGTGCGGTGGGGACCGGAGACCTCGTCAATCTTGACATTAGGCGCTGTTCCGGCGAATCCAGGGTACCGTCCCTGGCAATGTTTCTGAGATTCAGGAGATCGAGATAGACGTCTGACTTTGAAATGCGCGCTCCTTCCAGCAAGTGCTTGGCACTTCTGACAGTGCCTTCAGCGAGTCCATTACTCTGCGGATACTCGGGACTGCTCGTGACGTGCTGGAAGTTCCATCGGTCTGTGAAAAGCTTGAATATGTGGCTGGTGAACTGCCGACCGTTGTCAGTTCTCAGGCTGACAGCCCCATAGGCGGAGGTGTCTTTTCAGCTTCTTGATGACCATCTCAGATGTGAGGGAGGCCAGTTGGTCAAGTTCAAACCAGTTAGGAAAGGAGTCGACCAGAACGAGGTAGTGCTTTCCGCACCATTCGAAAATGTCTGCCGCCAGTGATGTCCAGGGCATTCCGACCTTTGCCGCAACATCCTCGACGGTCTTCATAGGATGGTGTGGAATGAACCCTGTCAGTCATCCGAGTCCCACACCGATTGTCATTTGCCATGACTGACAGGGTTGATTCTATGATGAATGATATGGCCTCCACAGGCGTAATTGAAGCAGTCAGCGACCCCACCACCTGGGGCTCAACCATGATTGCCACAGTCAAGAAGAGAAAAAATAAGATCAGTCTGTGCATTAACCCGAAAGACCTGAACACTGCCATTAAGCGCCCACATCATCCCACTTCTGACACCATGCACCAGAGTCCATGTAGGATTTAAACACATCTTTAATCAGCAATAAAACTTAACAGCGTTGAGGACAACAGGTTGTCAGTACATCCTAGCTGCTCAGACTGGCAGCACCGGGAACGAGTGTTAGTATAAGTGTGATAGTGGGGTGGAGTTAGTGATGCTGGCTTATGTGTGATTGGTTCACATGCATCATCAATCTACAGGTACCAAGAAAGATTGTACTCCCAAAACAACTTACTGTGATATTTGGTGGACTGTGTGGGTTGGGAGGACCCGTTGCTCCCCCCGTGCAGCAGGTGGCGCTGCACAGGACAAAGTAGCAATGTTACAAAATTTTGAGATTTAAAAAATCAAGTCTGCAATTTATCCCATCAGATAAAGCACAAAAAGAAGTTTAATTTGACACCTAATTCACTTTCATATCTCAGGTATTTAAAAAGTTATGGCCATTTTCATATTCGGAAATTAGCATCTTGTTCCCTATTGATTTTCTATGGACATAACACAAAAGCTGTGATTGTGGACAGTGAAAAGCCCATAACCTTCTTAAAAATTAAGAGAACTGAATGAAATTTTCAGTTATCATAGATTGAAGCATTCTGAAACAAATATAAAATAATCTTACTTGGATGACCTGAAATTAAAGCATATAATTAGTTAGTTACCCAAGTGTAGCTAATTTCAAACTTCAATTACTAGATCTAAACATCTATCCATTTGTTAATAAATGATTAACATTTTTAAATAGCCTAAGTGTCCAAATAATTTTCACAAATAATTCACAATAAAACATGATTTTTAAATCTCATTTACATTAATTTATAGGCCAAATGGAAGGAATTTAGTGTTCATTTGCTGTAAATTAAAGTCCATTTAAATCAGCTTTCTAGTGGAATCCTGTGAACGCGCTGGTTTAGAACGTTCACATTGCGGTAGATTTGTGCCCTCAAATGCCCAGAAAAATACTGCGGGATATAATGGGGCCCAAATTAGCTACTCGCAACATTAAACTTTGTATAAAGGGATCTTAAGAAGCCCTTTTTAACGTAAAAATAAACAGCCTACCTTCCGTTTTCCCCTGTATGAGATCCGACCCGTTGTCGGCGGTCGCGGGTTTAGAGGTTAATTTTTAACCTACTATAACAAGTAAAGAAAGCCCTTAAAACTAAAAATAGCTCCAGCTACGGAATCTTCCAGCGATTTTTCGTTAATAATTAACTAGGCTGAAAAACCTCGATTTGAACAGCCTAGGGAAAATCACGTTTTAAACCCGACCCCCTCTAAACGGCGCCAAAATCGCGCACACGGGCTGGGACAGATTTTCAGCGATCTTCAGGTAGGCTTTGCAACATACCTAGACAAAGGGAGATGTTTTGTGTATAGTTTATCCTGTCTGTAGACAGTGTGTGTGCACCCATTTTGACTTGTCTTGCTGCCAGCATTGAGTAAAGCATTAAAGACTTCTGTTATAAATTGAAGACTCTCAAGTTTTGTCCAGACCTAGAAAACGAACATGAAAGTGGTGTCAAGAGTGGGATACTTCGGTTGCGTCTAAAGGCCCAGATAAGAGCCTATTTTTTTATTTAAAAAAACTAACTAACAGCTCGGCAATTCGATCGTTTCAATCCCAAGCGTGAAAGGTGGTCATCGTATGTAATGCGCGCTGAGTTTTATTTTGAAAGTATGGCAATTATGACTGACCAGAGGAAAAGGCTCTCTTGTGTTCATCAATGCCTCCAGAAACGTTTGCACTGGTTTTGATGAGTAAATAACTGAACCAATATATTTCTGTTAATACCTTACTTTGTTCGTCTCTTAAGATGAATTAATTCTCTCTCATAGAGAGTCGTACAATGTGGAAACAGGCCCTTCAGCCCAATTGGCTCAAGCCAACCTACATCCCTATCTACCGCCCGGTGTATCGCAGCGGCAGACACCTCCCGGAGGGCGTGTAGAAGCTGAGGCTGGAGCTTCGCGCGTTGGAGCCCATGGCCGACAGAGTCGACGCAGCCCACAGCTGACATGGAGCAAAATAATCTTTAATCGAATGACAGCATTAAAAGAACATTTATTTGAAGATTATTTTGTTGTAAAAGATGAGAAACAGAAATGGGAACAGGCCAATCACCCCTTGCGTTAGCAAAACCATTCAACAAGATCATAACTAATACAGCTTGGCCTCTCCACAGCTTTCTCATTTTCTCCCCATGCTCCTTGCCTCTTTTGTATTTCAGATACCAGTCGATACCCATCTTAAATATATTTAGCAACGCAAAGGTCTCTGGGGTAGAGGATTCTAAAGATTCACAAACTTGTGAGAGAAGAATGTCCTCCGCATCTCCACGTAAAGGGTCCAACCTTTATTTGAATCTATGACACAAAGTGCTGGAGTAACTGAGCGGGTCAGGCAACATCTCTGGAAAATGGATAGATGACATTTTGGGTCGGGACCCTTCTTCAATCTGAAGAAGGTTCCTGACCCAAAACGTCACCTATCCATGCTCTCCAAAGATACTACCTGACCTGCTCAGTTACTCCAGCACCTTGTACCTTTTTTTGTAAACCACATATGCAGTTCCTTGTTTCTGAATTGATGACTGGTTTCAGATGGTCTTGTTTGGGAAGACATCTCAACATGCCTCTTGCCACTTGAAACTACAATGAATATAGACCCAACCTGCTCAATCTAATTTTATATGTCAACACTTTCATCCCAGGAATTAATCAAGAGAGGCATCTCTGGAGTGCCTATAAACCTATAAGGAAGGTTTAAACTTCTGTAAATACGAAGAACAAAACTAGATGCAGGGTATTATCTTAACAGGATATTATCCCTACCTTTTCCTCATGCACATTTGGAGTCTTCTCTCAATCCTTGAACGAACTCAACTCCCAATCCACCCCATTCCCTTCCAAAAACATTGATCCTTCTTTCCTCACACATTCCAAAGACGGGCAGGTTTGTAGGTTAATTTACTTCTGTAAATTGTCCCCAGCATGTATGATAGAACCAGTGCATGCTTGATCGCTGGTTGCTGTAGACTCGGTGGTCTGAAGGGCCTGTTTCCATGTTGTATCTCTAAACTAAACTAAACTAAATTTAAAGAAACTTGGTATTGATTCAAAGAAGGGGAAATTTTAAAAATGACACATTCAGAAAGATATTTGAATTGATAGAATATTTTATTGGCATAGAAAGGAATAAACTGTTCCCATTGACAAGAGGTTCAATAGGAAAGTTTTAAGATAATGAACATAATGATGTAAAATACATTTCTGTGAACAAGTTGTTCTGGCTTGAAATATGCTGTCTGAATGGGTGGGTAGTTGAACCTGATTGAATAGTGACTTTCAAAAGGAAATTGCATAATTTCCCGAGAGGTATAACACTGCTCATTTCAATTATAATCAATCATAATCATACTTTATTAGCCAAGTATGTTTTGCAACATGCAATGAATTTGTTTTGCCATCCAGTCATACAAATAAAAAGCAACAAAACACACAAAACACATTTTAACATGAGCATCCACCGCAGTGACTCCTCCACATTCCTCACTGTGATGGAAGGCAAAAAAACGTTCAATCTCTTCCCTCCTTTGTTCTCCCACAGTCGGGGGCCTCGAGCCTCTCATTGTCAGATGATCTTGGCTCCCGTAGCCAGCAGTCGGGCCCTCTGCGTCGGGCGATCAGGGGAATCTCAGCTCCCCTGCGCCGGGTGATGAGTTGTACAGGGCCCTAGTGAGACCACACCTGGAGTATTGTGTACAATTTTGGTCCCCTAATTTGAGGAAGGACATTCTTGCTATTGAGGGAGTGCAGCGTAGGTTTAAAAGGTTAATTCCTGGGATGGCGGGACTGTCATATGCTGAGAGGATGGAGCAGCTAGGCTTGTACACTCTGGAGTTTAGAAGGATGAGAGGGCATCTCATTGAAACATATAAGATTGTTAAAGGCTTGGACACGCTAGAGGCAGGAAACATGTTCCCGATGTTGGGGGAGTCCAGAACCAGGGTCCACAGTTTAAGAATAAGGAGTAAGCCATTTAAAACGGAGACGAGGAAACACTTTTTCTCACAGAGAGTGGTGAGTCTGTGGAATTCTCTGCCTCAGAGGGCGGTGGAGGCGGGTTCTCTGGATGCTTTCAAGAGAGAGCTAGATAGGGCTCTTAAAAATAGCGGAGTCAGAGGATATGGGGAGAAGGCAGGAACTGTGGATAGGGTGAACTGTTTTAAATATCTGGGAGTCCACATCTCCGAGGATATGACATGGGCATCACACGCCTCAGCACTCGTGAGTAAGGCAAGGCAGCGCCTTTACCACCTCAGGCAATTGAGGAAATTCAGAGTGTCTCCGAGGATCCTCCAGTGCTTCTACGCAGCGGCGGTGGAAAGCATCTTGTCCGGGAACATTACCATCTGGTTTGGGAATTGCTCTGCCAAGGACAAGAAGGCTCTGCAGAGAGTAGTGCGTTCGGCCGAACGCACTATGGGAACTTCACTTGCCCCCCTGCAGGAACTATACATCAGGAGGTGCAACTCCAGAGCCAACAATATCATGAGAGACCCCTTCCACCCCTGCAACGGACTGTTCCAGCTGCTACGGTCAGGCAAACGCCTCCGTTGCCATGCGGTGAGAACGGAGAGGTTGAGAAGGAGATTCTTCCCAGGGGCCATTCGGACTGTAAACGCCTATCTCACCAGGGACTAACTCTACTGAACTTTTTTCCTTCCATTATTTATTATGTAAAATAATATGTGTGTTATGATTGTGTTTATAGTTTGTTTGGTTGTTTGGTTGTTTGTCTTTTACACAAAAGTCCGCGAGCATTGCCACTTTCATTTCACTGCACATCTCGTATGTGTATGTGACAAATAAACTTGACTTGACTTGACTTGACTTGGTTACTGACTGGGGATGGAGCCTGCACCACCATTCAATGTGATCATGGCTGATCAGCGGTGGTGTTGGGCGAAGCGATCACCAAGCCTGCGCTTGGTCTCACCGATGTAAAGCAGTTGACACCTGGAACAGCGGATGCAGTAGATGAGGTTGGAGGAGGTGCAGGTGAACCTCTGCCTCACCTGGAAAGACTGCTTGGGTCCTCTTAACCCCAATCACAGTGACTGTGTCATTCGGCCCTCACTTTGCCCATCACCATCTCATCACTTGCTATGAATAGTTTGTGTCAGGGTTTGTGTCTAGCATTGATCGGATCATTTTACCATCCCATTGTTGCACATCCCACAGCCTCTACACACTGGCAACACTCACACTGGCAACACTCAACACAGGCAATGCCATCACCTAATGAAAGCATAGATAGAGTGGATGTGGAAAGGATGTTTCAGCTGGTAGGAGACTCTATGACCAGAAGTCATAGCCTCAGAATTAAAGGGCACTTTTTTTAGAGGTGAGTAGGAACTTCTTTAGTCAGAGGGTAGTTAATCTGTAGAACTCATTGGCACAGACGGCTGTGGAGGCCAAGACAGTGGACAAGGCAGAGATAGACAAATTCTTGAATAGAACGGGTGTCAAGAGTTATGGGGAGAAGGAAGGAAAGTGGGAGAGATTAGCCATGATTGAATGGTGGAGTAGACTCGATGGGCCGAACGGCCTAATTCTACTCCTATAACTTGTGAACTTGTGAACACATAACAAGGCCTTGTGTAGGAAGGAACTGCAGATGCTGGTTTATACCGAAGATAGACACAAAATGCTGGCGAGGCACAACGGGACAGGCAGCATTTCAACATAACAAGGCCTTCACTGCCATGTCTTTCCCTCTGTAACAAGAGCATGACTACAATGGCAAATTGATGATAAGCATGACTTTAAACAAATGATGTGATGGAACTCAGAAATATGTGAGCAATAATAACTGAGGTCTTGGCAAATGCCAGGAGAGGAACCATGGAAAATAGCAATATCCACGCTCATTTCTGATTTATAATGAGATAAGTAAGCATTTCTGGCTGCTCCACCCACCCCAGCTCCTCAACACAGTTCATCTTAGTGGCATCTTTCCAGAATTTCTTGCATGAATATATCAGTAGAAAAGATTTTATTCATTGGCAAAAATGAAAGCACATGATACTTCCATGATAATACCAGTGTTATTTTTCTGCCTCAGCTTGCACGCCACCTGAACACCTGAACACCTTGGAGACACGGTGGAGCAGTGGTAGAATTGTTGTCTTACACCACTAGAGACCCAGGTTCAATCCTGACTATGGGTACTGTCTGTGTGGAGTTTGCACATTCTCCCTGTGACCACATGAGTTTTCTCAGGGTGTTCCAGTTTCCTCCCCCATGCCAAATTAATACAGGTTCGTAGGTCAATTAGGCTCTATAAATTGTCCCTAGATAGAACTGGAGTATCGGTGATAGCTGGCCAGCGCAGATTCATTGGGCCAAAGGGCCTGCTTCCATGTTGTATCCCTAAACTAAACACAACTTTGGAAGTGATGAGGGGTGAGTGAAAACAGAACACAAAATAAGCAATGTCTCTGGATCACATTGCCATCTGCAATGTTAAAAAATGGATGTGCCATCTCCATCTCCCGATCTCTGGCAAGAGACAATAAAATGTAAGCAGTCACCACAAAAACGATCAGCACATTTTGCATATATGTGTGTGCACAAGTGTGCAAGTGTGTGCAAGTGTGCAATGTGGCTCCAAGTTTCACACACTTTCTCCTTCTGGATATACTTACATAAGATATAGCAGTGACCTCCCATCAAGCTCATTGGAGACCTTTGAACTATCTTTAATCGGACTTTATCTTGCATGAATGTTGTACCCTTTATCCTTTATCTGTATACTGTGGATGACTTGATTATAATCATGGCCAGCCTCTGTTTGACTGGATAGCACACAATAAAAGCTTTCACTGCACCTCAGTACATGTGACAATAATAAACTAAACTAAACTAAACTAAACTTAACAGGAGGCAGAGTGGCGCAGCGGTAGAGTTGCTGCCTTACAGCGCTTGCAGTACCAGAGACCCAGGTTCGATCCTTACGATGGGTGCTGGCTGCATGGAGTTTGTACGTTCTCCCCGTGACCGCGTGGGTTTTCACCGAGATCTTCGATTTCCTCCCACACTCCAACGTACATGTTTGTAAGTTAATTGTCTTGGCATACGTGTAAACAGATTGTCCCAGGTGTGTGTAGGATAGTGTTATGCCCCTGTCCCACTTAGGAAACCTGAACGGAAAGCTCTGGAGACTTTGCGCCCCACCCAAGGTTTCCGTGCGGTTCCCGGAGGTTGCAGGTGGTTGCCGGAGGTTGCAGGTAGTGGAAGCAGGTAGGGAGACTGACAAAAACCTCCGGGAACAGCACGGGAACCACACGGAAACCTTGGGTGGGGCGCAAAGTCTCCAGAGGTTTCCGTTCAGGTTTCCTAAGTGGGACAGGGGCATAAGTGTGCAGGGATCGCTGGTGGGTGCAGACTTGGTGGGCCAAAGTGCCTGTTTCCACGCTGTATCTCCAAACTAAACTAAACTAAACTAAACTAAACTAAACTCCAGCACCTGCCCCATCATGCGGATCCTCTCCCCCAGCAGCTCTCTCCTGTGATTCACTTAACATTCAAGACTCTGGCTTAAAGTCGAGGTCCAGGAACAGAGCATAAATCATGTCATTAGTAGAATGGCTTGTGAAGTGAAAACCCGGCCCAAGTGCAGCAGCTTCTGGACACTTGTGAGGAGATTTATGACGAGCTCCATGGTTTTCAAGGCAAAGGGCACATTATCCCGCAGTACGTGGGTATTTACAACTCGTAGAATATCGTCCCTTTGCTAGTTTTTGGAATTTTATCCATGAATAATATCAGATACCAAAGCATTACCTGTCCAACAGTTTTATGGTCATTCATTTAGATGCCACTTGGTTATGAATGATAGTCTTGTGCTTTGAATTTATTAAAATGTCGAACTTTTAAAATATAATTACTGAACTGCAAAGTGTAGATAAATCTCATTTTGTTTAAGTAATTAGTTGTTCCAAATCAGCCCCAGTAACATAAATTAAAAGGCTATTAAGCTGCAAACTGAAACTTCATCTGGTTCAGTGTTCGCTTCAAACATTGCCTGTGATAATTGTAGCCAGTCATTCATAGCAAGAAACTAACATTAGCCATTTGCCAATCTCTTAAATGTCAATGATACTTAGTGTGAAAGATACATTTTCTAGATGTGCTGGGATGCATCCTCAGTGATGTGACCTGGGGTCATCGGGTGTTTCGTGTCTCACAACATCAGACACCCTCGCCCACGCGACCCAGCCGGGGTTGATCAAGCCCCGACTTGCATCCCAGCAGCAACTGCCCACGGATCAGCCTTATATAACCATATAACCATATAACAATTACAGCACGGAAACAGGCCATCTCGGCCCTTCTAGTCCGTGCCGAACACTTATTCTCACCTAGTCCCATCTACCTGCGCTCAGACCATAATCCTCCATTCCTTTCCCATCCATATACCTATCCAATTTATTTTTAAATGATAAAATCGAACCTGCCTCCACTACTTCCACTGGAAGCTCATTCCACACAGCCACCACTCTCTGAGTAAAGAAGTTCCCCCTCATGTTACCCCTAAACTCTGTCCTTTAATTCTCAAGTCATGTCCTCTTGTTTGAATCTTCCCTACTCTCGATGGGAAAAGCTTATCCACGTCAACTCTGTCTATCCCTCTCATCATTTTAAAGACCTCTATCAAGTCCCCCCTTAACCTCTTAATCCAAAGCCACCTAGTGGCTTTTTCTGTGGCTATGCTTGCGGATTGAATGGCCCTCTTCTTTGCCAGCCCCGTCGGAATCAGATGTGAAAATCTCTGGCTATTAGGAGATTTGCAGCTTATCGCACATTGGTAAGGCAACCTATGTTTATGATATCCAACAACGTGAAAAACTACCCCTTTGAATTTTTTTTGTAATATAGTTGTAAAAAACTGTATGTGAACCAAAATGCAATCTGGTTTATTTTTTGTGATTTGGGTCATTTTTGCTTGTTCTGCTTACTTACTATAAGCATTTCACTTCCACTTAATATGCGTAAAAGTGCATACAAACACCACTTTCTCATTGTCGCCATTAATTCCATTGTGTCTAAGTCAAAGCAAATGATTGAAACCCCATATAGGATATAACTCATCTTACTGAGGCAAAATGTTCATTTGAAGTCATCAAGATCGTCAAAATGATGCAGAAAATAATTCTGGTAGGTAGTTTTACAGTGACAGGAAAGACAAATTAAATATTATATCTGGAAACCAGAGGTATTATGAATTCATTACACTTTTGTATGACCAGCTATGTTTAAATCAAATAAGATTGCCCTGCCTGCAAAAATGTTTTTCAACTATTTCAATAATCTTGACCTTTAAGCAAACGTAAGTCTGCAGCTGCACAAATATGGAAGGTTTGTTTTCAATAAACCCATATCAACTCTGTTGCAAAGACCTTACCCCGTGAAGTGAACACACAGGCTTGACAAACAGCATTATGACCACTATTCCTGGTGGTAATTTACCGTGAAATCAGATAATGACTGATATGGAGGAAGGCCTTGTTATCTTCATCAGTTGCAAGGTAAATGCATGGCAATGACAATTTGTCCAAAAGGCATGTTCTAAAACAGGTGAGCAATCTAACCCACAATTTGCCACCTTGGTGAAGGTATTCTTTCCTCCCAAGTCTTATATCAGTGTCCATGAAAGTCATCTGATTCTAGACATAGAAACATAGAAAATAGGTGCAGGAGTAGGCCATTCGGCCCTTCGAGCCTGCACCGCCATTCAATATGATCATGGCTGATCATCCAACTCAGTATCCTGTACCTGCCTTCTCTCCATACCCCCTGATCCCTTTAGCCACAAGGGCCACATCTAACTCCCTCTTAAATATAGCCAATGAACTGGTCTCAACTACCTTCTGCGGGAGAGAATTCCAGAGATTCACCACTCTCTGTGTGAAAAAAGTTTTCCTCATCTCGGTCCTAAAAGATTTCCCCCTTATCCTTAAACTGTGACCCCTTGTTCTGGACTTCCCCAACATCGGGAACAATCTTCCTGCATCCAGCCTGTCCAACCCCTTAAGAATTTTGTACATTTCTATAAGATCCCCCCTCAATCTTCTAAATTCTAGCGAGTAGACTGTAAGTAAGTGTACAAGAAAGTGTTCATAGCAAAAGGATTTGAGTATAGGAGCAGGGAGGTTCTACTGCAGTTGTACAGGGTCTTGATGAGATCACACTTGGAGTATTGCGTATAGTTTTGGTCTCCAAATCTGAGGAAGGACATTATTGCCATAGAGGGAGTGCAGAGAAGGTTCACCACACTGATTCCTGGGATGTCAGGACTTTCATATGAAGAAAGACTGGATAGACTCGGCTTGTACTCGCTAGAATTTAGGAGATTGAGGGGGGATCTTATAGAAACTTACAAAATTCTTAAGGGGTTGGACAGGCTAGATGCAGGAAGATTGTTCCCGATGTTGGGGAAGTCCAGGACAAGGGGTCACAGCTACAGGATAGAGGGGAAATCGTTTAGGACCAAGATGAGAAAAACATTTTTCACACAGTGAATCTCTGGAACTCCCTGCCACAGAAGGTAGTTGTGGCCGGTTCATTGGCTATATTTAAGAGGGAGTTAGATGTGGCCCTTGTGTCTAAAGGGATCAGGGGGTATGGAGAGAAGGCAGGTACGGGATACTGAGTAGGATGATCAGCCATGATCATATTGAATGGCGGTGCAGGCTCGAAGGGCCGAATGGCCTACTCCTGCACCTATTTTCTATGTTTCTATGTTAAGAAATGCAATTTCTTCTGCAATAAATAAATTAATGTGCAAAAAAATATCAATATATTAAGATGACCTAAAGCTGTTGGTTTATAAATTAAATGTTTATTTGTGGTGCCTATTTCTAGAAAATATTTCCATAAGTGTAATTGAATTGGCAGTGAGTCAAGATTGTCAAATCTTTACATGAATAAAACTTTGTTGCATGCCTCGGCCTGCAGTGGTAAAACTTAGTGATGTCAATGTGCATAAGTTTCGATCTATGAGCGTGAAATGTGTTTAACCCAGACGTACATAATGTACCATGCGTTTGCTTTTATTTCCGCTATACCTTCAACAGAGAGCTTCTTCCTACAGTTACTCATGTATGAGTATGTTATCCTCAACAATCTTGTAGTGTGGTTTAATGTGACCCGAAACCTCAGCTTCAAAACCTTTCCTTTTATAAACTATCAAGGTGTGGATGTCTATCATTCCTGGCTGGATTAATTTGATGGCTGTGGTAAAACATGAATCGATCCCATTGCTGTAAAATTTGTATTCATGAAATAAATCTCTGTGTGAGCTTTTAGAAAGGAAACTGTATGTGGAATGAGAACCAACAAACAAATAAGGTAATGGAAAACTTCAACTTTTCTGGGGAAGTCCAGTAACTGCAATATTAAAAAAGAATATAAAACATGATTTCAAATAGACAGTAGACAATAGGTGCAGGAGTAGGCCATTTGGCCCTTCGAGCCAGCACCACCATTTAATGTGATCATGGCTGATCATCCACAATCAGTACCCCGTTCCTGCCTTCTACCCATATCCCCTGACTCCGCTATCTTCAAGAGCCCTATCTAGCTCTCTCTTGAAAGTATCCAGAGAACCAACCTCCGCTGCCCTCTGAGGCGGAGAATTCCACAGACTCGCAACTCTCTGTGTGGAAAAAGTGTTTCCTCACCTCCATTCTAAATGGCTTACCCCTTTTTCTTAAACTGTGGCCCCTGGTTCTAGACTCCCCCAACATCGGGATCATGTTTCCTGCCTCTAGCGTGTCCAAACCCTTAATAATCTTATATGTTTCAATAAGATACCCTCTCATCCTTCTAAATTCCAGTATACAAGCCCAGCCGCTCCATTCTCTCACTATGACAGTTCCACCATCCCGGGAATTAACCTTGTGAACCTACGCTGCACTCCCTCAACAGCAAAAGCATATCCTTTTGTGTCTATCTCCCATCCAGCAAAAGGTACAGAAGCTTGAAAGTGAGCACCACCAGACTCAGGATCAGCTTCTCCTCTGTTATTCAGCTTCTGAACATTCCTTCTATAAACTAGGGTTTATGTCCTATTCTACCCCATTGAGGACATTGGACTTTGTCTGTGGAACTGACCAACATCCACTATAAACCCACTGACTCCCATGGCTATCTGGACTCCACTTCTTCCCACCCTGCTTCCTGTAAGGACTCCATCCCCTACTCTCAATTCCTCTGCCTATGGCACAACTGCACCCAGGATGAGGTGTTCCACACCAGGGCATCGGAGATGTCCTCATTCTTCAGGGAATGGGGGTTCCCATCTTCTACTATAGATGAGGCTCTCACCAGGTCTCTTCTATACCCCGTGACTCTGCTCTCACTCCCTATCCCCCCACTCGTAACAAGGGCAGACTCCCCCATGTCCTCACCTTCCACCCTACCAGCCATCACATACAACAAATAATCCTCTGCCATTTTCGCACCTCCAACGGGATCCCACCACTGGCCACATCTTCCCATCTCCTCCCCTTCCGGCTTTCCACAGACACTGCTCCCTGCGTAACTCCCTGGTCAATTCGTCGCTTCCCACCCAAACCACCCCCTCCCCGGGCACTTTCCCTTGCAACCGCAGGAAATGCTACACTTGTCGCTTTACCTCCCCCATTGACTCCATTCAAGGACCCAAGCATCTTTCCAGGTGCGGCAGAGGTTCACCTGCACCTCCTCCAACCTCATCTATTGCATCCGCTGCTCTAGGTTTCAGCTGCTCTACATCGGTGAGACCGAGCGTAGGCTTGCCGATCGCTTCGCACAACACCTCCGCTCGGTCCGCAATAACCTACCTGATGTCCCAGTGGCTCAGCACTTCAACTCCCCCTCCCATTCCGAACCTGACCTTTCTGTCCTGGGCCTCCTCTATGGCCAGAGTGAGGACCACCGTAAATTGGAGGAGCAGCACCTCATATTTCACTTGGGCTGTTTACACCCCAGCGGTATGAACATAGACTCTCTAACTTCAGATAGTCCCTGCTTTCTCCTCCCCTTCTCAGCTCACCCTCAGCCCACTGTCCCCACATCTTCCTTTCTTCTTCCCGCCCCCCGCCCCCCACCCTCACATCAGTCTGAAGAAGGGTCTCGACCCAAAACGTTGCCTATTTCCTTCGCTCCATAGATGCTGCTTCACCCGCTGAATTTCTCCAGCATATTTGTCTACCTTCGATTTTCTAGCATCTGCAGTTCCTTCTTAAATGTTAATCCCTACTCTTTGTTCCCTGTCTGCTAATTAATTTTCTATTCATGTCAGCACTCTATCCCGAATACCATGTGCCCTAATTTTGCCGACTAATCTCCTATGTGGGACCTTATCAAATGCTTTCTGAAAGTCCAGGTACACTACATCCACTGGCTCTACCTTGTCCATTTTCCTGGTTATATCCTCAAAAAATTCCAGAAGGTTAGTCAAGCATGATTTCCCCTTTGTAAATCCATGCTGACTTGGACCGAGCCTGTTACTGCTATCCAAATGTTATCTGGAAGACTGGTAGCAAATAATTTCTTGTACAAAGTTTTCTGGATGGAATTATTGAATCAGAAAATATAAATTCTCGAATTTAATGGTAGACACAATAATCTAAAACACTGGATTCCAGAAGTGGAATGTTTAATGTTTATATGACGAGGGGTAGCAGATATGTATAGTCAGTAGGGGCAATTTTAAATTGTCAATTAAGCTACCAACTCACATGTGATGCTAAAGGAAATCAGGACATCAGGAGGAAGCCCTCACAGTCACAGGGAGAATGTATAAACTCCACACAAACAGCTCTGGAGGTCAGGATTGCACATGGGTTGTTAGAATCATTGTTGCCACACCTCTACAAGCTGCACTTACTGTGCCATCTATCATATATTCCTCTCCAAGATGAACACCATCATGCGTTAGAAACATATTGATGTTTCTACATTGTCATTGGATCAGGAATGATTGAACATGATTCGGGACGACAGATGGCACAATGGGCTAAGTGTTCGGCTGGCAACCGGAAGGTAGCCGGTTCGAATCCCGCTTGGACACATACTGTCATTGTGTCCTTGGGCAAGACACTTCACCCACCTTTGCCTGTGTGTGAATGTGTGTGAATGTGTGTGAGTGATTGGTGGTGGTCGGAGGGGCCGTAGGCGCAGATTGGCAGCCACGCTTCCGTCAGTCTGCCCCAGGGCAGCTGTGGCTACAGAAGTAGCTTACCACCACCGAGTGTGACTGAGGAGTGAATGAATAATGCGATGTAAAGCGCCTTGAGTATTAGAAAGGCGCTATATAAATCCCATCCATTATTATTATTATTAACATGGCTCAAGGTCTTTGGAACATACTAAAGTTTGGGTAAAACCATATCACTAAAGATCTGTTCTAGACCCAGCACATTGATGCAATCACAAAGAAATGAACGCCTCTGCTTTTTTAGAAGATTGAGGCGATTCAGTATGTCAATGAATGCTCTCTCGACCTTCTACAGGTATACAGTCGAGAGCATTTTACCGGTTGGAAGACAAGCTACCTGGTTCGGCAACTCAAAATGCCCAGGAATGAATAAGATTGCAAAAAGTGGTGAACATTGCCCAGTCCATCATTGTATTTTCCATCCCACCCCCTCCATGACACACTGGTCAACCTGAGGAATACCTTCAGCAACAGACTGGTTCCACCAAGATGCAGTAGAGAACACCACCGGAGATCCTTCTTCCCTGTGGCTATCAAACTGTACAACTCCTCCCCCTTCTGTCATGGGGTAGACTGACTCCCCTCCCCCCCCCCAATCTTTGCACATCCCCGATCCTTTCCACTCGTGACTTTTTAATTTCATGTTTCATGCGTCTTGCGTTTTATGACTGTTAGGAGATCAATTTCTCTCCTGGGATAAATAATGTTCTATCATATCATATCGTATCGTGTCGTATTGAAGAGATCTTCAGGAGTCGCTGCCTCAAAAAGGCAGCCAGCATCGTCAGAGACCCGCACCATTGTGGCCCCACTCACATTTCACTTTTTCCGTCAGGAAGGAGGTACAGGAGCCTGAAAACTGTAATGTCTATGTTCGGGGGCTGCTTATTCCCTACAACTATCAGGCTATTTAACACTACATTCTCCAAATAAGCTCTGACCTACATAGAGGGCATTATTTCAGTCTTTGAGCGTGCGTGTGTGTTTAATAAATATGTCAATAATAAGCCTAAACCTGAAGCAAAACCTGAGGTTGGCCACGTTGAAATATCCTGTGCATTTATAGGGGCCTCAAAAGCAACAGTGACTGCCTGTACTGCCCACCTAAAACGGTGCAATGTTCCATCAACAATCTAACGCAGGTGATGCCCATATCCATTAACTTTTCAGATGACTGTGCTACTAACACATTCAATGCACAATTACATCAGATGGCCAGCAGAGACCCAGAATTAACCATGCGGGATGCAATGCATGCCCTGTATATCAGGCTACAGTTCCCACTAGTTTTGGGTAAAACTGTCAAGAAGCCTCCCTGCTGCGTTGTACTAAAGTGTGCTTTTCCACAAAGAAAACCTAGATGCCACCTTCTCTTTGCCTGGAAGGAGAACCTTTTGATTTTAACTTTCATTGAACAACTAAAGAAAATAGAATCAGATGTATTTGGTGTTTTCAACACATTCTTACTCCAAACTCTTCTGCATGTAGAAGTATTTCTTAAAGGACAGAGACATACTGATGACTAACACCTACTTAATTTTTCAACCTACAAGAAGTAATGTGAGAAGCAGATGCTTGTTGGAGATGATAGCATGAAAGAGAATGACAATTTTTCACTTGTTTCATCATTCACGTCTGAGAGTTTGTTAGAACAGTTCCCCCACTATTGGGGACAGTGATGTGCTGTGGATCCAATCAGCTCACAGAACTTATTAGCAATGATTGAAAGACTTTGAACAAGGAAGATCTGAGTAAGTGAGGAAACGTGAGTGTCAAGGGATCAAAGCTAACAAAAGGAGGAACAAGTTGTGAAAGGTAAACAATCAATAAATTAAACAGTGGAAAAAAAAACAGGGGAGGATATGACTTGTAAAGAATGAGCACCTGGTTGGGAAGTTTTTGAAGAAAATAATGAAAGGACACAAGGGAAGTTTTTACTTTGAGCGTGTTCAGTAAGTTGGTGATTGGGGTTGGCCGTTTGTCGGGGTTGCAGAGAAAAATCTGTCTCATCTACAACAGACAACCAAACTAAACCTCTCAGATTTCTGCTTACAGGTAATGTCCACTGTAAAAATTATTTCCACTGTTTCAATAGTGAAAATTACACCCACTATTTTCATGACACATTTATGAGAATTTTTTGTTTGATGTGGCACAATGCTAAAATTGTGGTGAAATTTATTTTTGTTGTTGTGAAAATAGTAGCAACCTGGGCATGACTGCAACAATAGACACACAATGCTGGGGTAACTCAGCGGGACCGGCAGCATCTCTGGAGAGAAGGAATGGGAGACATTTTTGGTCTCCAGCATTACTTCAGCACTTTGTGTCTATCTTTGGTTTAAACCAGGATCTGCAGTTCCTTCCTACACATGGTTTCGGTCAACACTTTATAAAGCCATGATCATATTGAATGGCGGTGCAGGCTCGAAGGGCTGAATGGCCTACTGCACCTATTTTCTATGTTTCTAAGAGTGGATTTATGATTTAGAAAACATTGAACATAGAAAACATAAAAATATACGTGCAGGAGTAGGCCATTCGGGCCTTCAAGCCAGCACTGCCATTCAATATGATCATAGTTGATCATCTAAAATCAGTACCCCATTCCTGCTTTCTCCCCATATCCCTTGATTCCTTTAGCCCTAAGAGCAAAATCTAACTCTCTCATGAAAACATCTAGTGAATCGGCCACTGCCATCTGTGGCAGAGAACTCCACAGATTCACTACTCTTTGGGTGAAAAGGTTTTTCCTCATCTCAGTCCTAAATAGCCTACCCCTTATGTTTTAACTATAACCCCTGGTTCTGGGCTCCCCCAACATCGGGAACATTTTTCCTGCATCTATCTAGCCTGTTCAATCCCTTAAGAATGTCCTATGTTTCTATAAGATTCCCTCTCATCCTTATAAATTCCAGTAAATACAAGCCCAGCCGACCCATTCTTTCATCATATGTCACCCCGTCATCCCGGGAATTAACCTGGTGAACGTACGCTGCACTCCCTCAATAGCAATAATGTCCTTTCTCAAATTAGGAGACCAAAATTGCACACAGTACTCCAGCTACAGTCTCACCAGGGCCCTGTATAACTGCAGTAGGACCTCTTTGCTTCTAAACTCAAATCCTCTCGCAATTAAAGCCAACATGCCATTAGCTTTCTTCACTGCATGTTGTACCTGCATGCTTACTTTCAGTGACTGATGTACAAGCACTCCTAAGTCTCGTTGCACCTCCCCATTTCCTAACCTGACACCATTCAGATAATAAACGACCCTCCAGTTCTTGCCACCAAAGTGGATAACCTCACATTTATCCACATTATACTGCTTCTGCCATGCATCTGCCCACTCACCCAACCTATCCAAGTCACCCTGCAGCCTCATGACATCCTCATCATGGCCCACACGGCAACCCAGCAGTGTGGGTTGTGTCATCCGCTAACTTGATGTCACATTTAATTCCCACGTCTAAATCGTTAATATATACTATAAATAACTGGGGTCCTAGCACTGAGCCTTGCGGCACCCCACTAGTCACTGCCTGCCATTCTGAAAAGGACCCGCTAATTCCTACTCTTTGCTCCCTGTCTGCCAACCTGTTCTTTATCCATGTCTATATCCTACCCCCAATCCAATGTTTTCTAATTTTGTACACTAATCTTTTGTGTGGAACCTTGTCAAAGGCTTTTTGAAAGTCCAGATACACCACATCCACTGGCTCTCTCTTAACCAGTCTACTCCAAAAATTCCAGAAGTTTGGTCAAGCATGATTACCCCTTCCTAAATCCATGCAGACTTTGACCGATCCTGTCACTGCTTTCCAAATGCGCTGCTATAACATCTATAATAATTGACTCCAGCAACTTCCCCACTACCAATGTAAGGCTAACTGGTCTATAATTCCCTGTTTTCTCTCACCCTCCTTTCTTAAAAAGTGGAGTTACATTGGCTACCCTCCAGTCCACGGGAACTATCCAGAATCGAGAGAACATTGGAAAATGATCACCAATGCATCCACGATTTCTAGGGCCACCTCCTTGAGTACTATGGGATACAGACCATCAGGCCCTGGGGATTTATCTGCCTTCAGTCCCAACTGTTTACCTAACACCATTTCCTGACTAATGTGGATTCCCTTCAATTCCTCCCTCCTACTAGATCCTTCAGTCCCCTAGTATATCTGGGAGATTGTTTGTGTCTTCCTTAGTGAAGACAGAGCCAAAGTACTCGTTTAACTGCCATTCCTTGTTTCCCATTATAAATTCACCTGTCTCATCCCTTCCAACTCTCTCCCCCTTTACACAATGGACTTACGTGGCACCTCTTTCAATGCATTACATATAGGCAAGAGTACGGTGGGGAGTGGTGCAGCGATAGAGTTGCTGCCTTACAGCGAATGTAGCACTGTAGGCCCAGGTTCGATCCTGACTATGGCCGCTGTCTGTACGGACTTTGTACGCTCTCCCCATGACCTGCGTGGGGTTTTTCTGAGATCTTCGGGTTCCTCCCACACTTCAGACTTTCAGGTATGTAGATAAATTGGCTTGGTAAATGTAAAAATTGTCCCTGGTGGGTGTAGGATAGTGTTAATATATGACTGCTGGTCGGCGCAGACCCGGTGGGCCAAAGGGCCTGTTTCCGTGCTATATTTCTAAACTAAACTAAACTAAACTAAAAGTGTATGAGCTCCAGCAGCGTATATTCTGAATTCTGAATTCAGTTGCATTCTGAATTACTAAAGTAATGCCAATTAAACTCTGGCAATCAGAAATAAAGAATATATTAAAATATGGCCATTTACTGATGAGATACAGAGGTTTAAGGATAAAGGGGAAATCCTTTAGGACCAAGATGAGAACAACATTTTTCACACAGAGAGTGGTGAATCTCTGGAACTCTCTGCCACAGAATGTAGTTGAGGCCAGTTCATTGGCTATATTTAAGAGGGAGTTAGATGTGGCCCTTGTGGCTAAAGGGATCAGGGGGTATGGAGAGAAGGCAGGTACAGGATACTGAGTTAGATGATCAGCCATGATCATATTGAATGGCAGTGTAGGCTCGAAGGGCTGAAGGGCCTACTCCTGCACCTATTTTCTATGTTTCTATGTTTCTATGTTATTGTGTATGTAAAAAGATTAAAACAGCTGTGCACATTTTAAACATGTATTTATTTTATTATCTCTATGGCATTCAATTTTATTATGTTCAACTATTAATAGTATTCAGGTGGAGCTAGGGAAACATGTAAAAATAAATATGTTATTATATCTCCACATTTAAAATGATGTGTATAATTCCTTATGATGTTTCCCTTTCAAACCACTCCAATCCTGTAAAACCATGCTCACTTTGACTACCAATTTAAACTCCATTATGTCGTTAATATATTCCAGAGTTTTATAAATTCACTAGGCCAACTGGGACCCGTTGGGTCCCTGTCACACGGGAGGACTGGTCCCCCAACGCAATATTCCACCACTCACCCGTTCCCCCAACGTAAGTCGTTCCCCCAACCCAGCGCAATATTCCACCACTCACCCATTCCCCCAACGCAAGCTATTCCCCAACGCCATATTCCACCACTCACACATTGCCCCCAACTGCACAGAGGCTGAGGCTGCAGCCTACCATGTCCTGGGTGCCGCTCCTCTTCCACCCCGCGCTCATCCTCCTCGCGGACCCGGTGCTGCTCCTCTGGGCGGGGGCTGTCGGGAGAAGGGCCGAGCGGCGCGGAGAGGGCTGCGGGCCCGGAGCAGCAGTGAAATGGAAGGGAACTTACCCGTGGAGCCGTTGTGTCCATGAGGCGAGAAAAAAAAAGATGGCGGTCTGAAATTGTGCAAAGGTCACGCTGAGGACCCATGGGGTGTCCTTTGCCAGTCAAGTAAAAACGACAAGAAGGAGTGCGGCTAATGGGGGCACTGTTTTAAATATTTTTAAGTTAAAAATGTGAATAACTTGTAAAATAAGACGTCAATCTGAACGAAATTTGATACACCAGACCAAAGGACAATTGTGAGTAAAGTGGTGCAAAAATTGTAGCACTATCATGTACCGTTTTGGCGTTGTTCCGGGATCACATACACACACATTCAGACACACACATAGTAACAGACAATATGAGAGTTTTAGTAATATATAGATAGATTTGTTAAAAAAAATCGTATTTTATGTTTTAAGCATTTTACATTTAATCAAGTTATAACATGTGAGGTGTCCTCTTTCCAAATACATAATTTTGCGATCTGTGTAAAGCTTTGTCTGCCATATCTATATTACTAAAAGTCTGATCTTGACCCATTTTGGCCCACTGTGCTGCGATTTCCGAGAGAACGCCATCACCTACGGCCGTCATTTTTGGCCACCTCGTTCAGAGCCCCCCTGCGTCTTCTGGGACCAGAGGATTATTCCCATCGATGAAAAATCAGAGAGATATTAATGTTTTTTTAAAAATCCCCATTCTCTCTGCTGGCGGCAGGGGGGAGGGACTATAAAACTCGGAAGTGTCGTGCCTCACTCAGTCTCTGCCAGACACAGGAAGCGAGAGGGTCACGGCTCTCTGAGCTGTGAATAACACTGAACGCACATCTACTCCACGGTGAGTCCCCTCGATGTGGCTGCTGCCAAATTGTTTGCCTTTTTATTTAAAGTTTGTGTTCACAAAATGAATTTTGGTTGTCAGGTGGCTGCTGCCCAATTGTTTGCCTCGCCTTTTAAAAAAAGTTTGTTTCACAAAATGAATTTTAGTTGTCGGGTGGCTTCAGCCAAATTGTTTGCCTTGGCTTGGCTTTTAAAATCATTGCAACAGTTGGCTGCCAGCCCAAGAATCCATTCGGCCAATAATGTCTATACTAGCCCTCTGGAAACCAGTACCTTCGGCCCGCAACACCCATACCAGCGCAACAGAAAGCCCCCTCCCCCGCCACTGGCGAACAATATTTGAATTGGTGGAGAGGTGGAATATTGCATTGGTGACCAGCCCTCCCGTGTGATTCTGGGACCCAACGGTTCCCACTTAGTCTAGTATTTACTGCATCTTTTAAGAAGCACTTTCCATAAGCTGAGGTACTGTTCGATTTACCTCTCCTCCATTGAGGACATTGGACTTTGTTTAATGAACCGACATGTTACAATGCTAACGAGAACTAAATTCTGCACTCTCTATCTTCTCCTTTATGTATTGTACTGGAGTTTGAATTATACCTATGTATGGTATATCTGCTCTGTTTACTTGCAAAACAAATATTTCACTGTACCTTAGTGCATGTGACAATAACAAACCTAATATCTAAAACCTAAACATGATATAGACCATGAGCAAGCAGATGTGCAGTTTAAATAGTTCTCAGGTAACACATGGGGTGAAGTTCAGTTCGTGGCCAGACAGCATTTCGTTCAGACCAAAAGGTCTGAATGACAATAAAGGAAATCTAATCTAATCTAATCGAAGGGTCAGTTCCTTTGCTGTATTGCTCTATGTTCTATTTGCATGTTTTTGACTAAAAATGTAAAGTTGTTTTTTGTACAATCACATTCAGGTGGACAGGTGTCAGAGGTTATGTGGAGAATGTAGGTGAATGGGGTTAGGAGGGAGAGATAGATCAGCCATGATTGAATGGCGGAGTAGACTGGATGGGCCAAATGGCCTAATTGTACTCCTATTCCTCATGACCTTGTGACCGCTGGAAGTTACCAGTGTATGGTGCAATATGAGGGATAACTGTTCACCTCCAGCTTCTGCTTTCTGTTCCTTGATCAGTTTTATATTGATGCCATCATGTTCTCTTTAATTCTTTGTCTAGTAGTAGGCCCCCCCTCGGTCATGACTGACCATGACTGATGCATCCTAGTTTGCAGATGATGTGTGGTCGGATGCAAGCCTGGGCGATCGATGTCATATGGAGGACAGGCTGTTGCCCATGCAGCACGTCCCCCCTCTCCACGTCACTGATCGATCCAAAGGAACAGCAGGGCCGTTACAGTTTGGCACCAGCGCCGTCGCAGGAGCTGCCAGAGCGAGGTTGTAGACAATGACGAACTGCCTTAGGGGCTCCGACCGGATTTTCTTGAGGATTACTCCTGGAGCCAATTCCATGACTGGATATGGCCACAAGGCAGTGGAGGTTTTAAATCAGAGTTTTCCCTCTCCTAGATGGACTGCCTTCCCAGGCTGACGAGCCCCATCTGCCCGAGACTCATGCGGGCGGGAGCGTCTTCCTTCCCGTGCAGGTCTATAGCACCTGCCCACTCCCATTACACAAAACTCTTTGTACTTTTATGATATTACTAATTTTGTAGCCAGAATTACAGCATCAATTTGCCACTGACTCTTGAATCTTCTTTAGCTGGGATAAAATTTGAATGACCAGCAGATGCTTCCAAATTTGGCACGAACAATGTCTTTCTCACAATTTTAACAGATCACTATGAAAGGATATTCTTGCAATATGTTTTACTTCCGGCAACTTCTCCCGCCCGAGTTGCGGGGTTGAAAATGACCTGGAGCGGGGCATTACATCGCCCGGCGCAGCTTTAATGGCCGCGGGACTTCCTAGTGCCCGCCGGGGGCTCCGACATCAAGACCTGGAGTGCGGCCTTGCATCGCCCGGAGCTGCCTTAATGGCCGCGGGACTTATTTACCATCGCCCGCCGGGGGCTTTGACTTTGACATCGGGAGAAGAATGAGGAGTGCAGGGGAGAGATAAGACTTTGCCTTCCATCACAGTGAGGAGGAGATTCGCTGCGATGGATGTTTGTGTAAATTGTGTTGTGTCTTGGTTCTTCTTCTTGTGTGTATGACTGCAGAAACCAAATTTCATTTGAACCTCAATGAGGTTCAAATGACAACAAATAAATTGTATCATTGTATCATTTTTACAGTTCCATTTTGTTGTGACATAATAACGTGTAATTTTGATGTAACTCTGCAGACGATCATTCTAACTTTTATTTAAACTTCTCTCACTTTCACTTCAGGGAAATCTGATGTTCATCCTGGAACTTACATTTCTAATTGCTTTAAAATGTATTGCACGATTAGCCTATCAACAAATTCAATCCACCTGCTCAGGCTCATTTAGATAGATTAACATCCATTCTTAATTACTTTCATCTCACAATCCATTACAGCAATGACAGTGCCTAGAAATTCAGGCACGTCATGTTGCTTTTCCTTTGGTGCTGCTTATCCGAAAGTTATTTTATACATGAGTGGCACATGATTGTGGCCAGATTGTAGTCTGTGTCGAATCGTGTTGTTCCACAAATTTGATTACCAACCTCTGGTCATGAATTGCAATTGCAAATCAAATGACATCATTCCTTCTCTGCGGCAACTGTTTGAAAGTGAATCAGACTTTGTCATTCTGGCACAAACAGGATGTTTGGATTACTTCCGTGTGCTGTCAGCACAACATCACCTAATTCTGTTCCTTTCTCAGCTCATCTGATGTGAAAAGACTCATTCATGCATTTGTTATCATTTGAGTTGACCATTTCAATTTCCATCTAACGTACTTCTCCCTGTCTAATCTGGTTTATGTTTATTATCATCACATGTGCAGTGAGAAGCTTTGTTTTAGAAAGATAGAAACATAGAATATAGGTGCAGGAGTAGGTCATTCATCCCTTCGAGCCAGCACCGCCATTCAATATAATCATGGCTAATCATCCAAATTCAGTACCCCATTCCTGCTACTCCCCATATCCCTTGATTCCATTAGCCCTAAGAGCTCCAGTATATCTAACTCTTTCTTGAAAACATCCAGTGAAATGGCCTCCATTGCCTTCTGTGGCAGAGAATTCCACAGATTCGCAACTCTCAAGGTGAAAAGGTTTTTTTCTCATCTCAGCCCGAAATGGCTTACCCCTTATACTTAAACTGTGACCCCCTGGTTCTGGACTCCCCCAACATCGGGAACATTTTTCCTGCATCTAGCCTTCCAATTCCTTAAGAATTTTACAGTATTTGTTTCTATAAGATTCTCTCTCATTCTTCTAAATTACAGTGAATATAAGCCCAGTCAACCCATTCTTTCATCGTATGTCAGTACTGGCATCCTGGGAATGAACCTGGCAAACCTATGCTGCACTCTCTCAATAGCAAGAATGGCCTTCCTCAAATTAGGAGACCACAACTGCACACAATGCATGCTATCCAATCAAATCCGATATACCATACGTAGATACAACCAGTTCAAACAAGTACATTAGATAGAGCAAAGCGGAAGATACCGAGTGCAGAATAGAGATCTCAGCATTGTAGTACATTGAGGCGCATCAGCCCCTTAAACAAAGTCCAATGTCCTCAATGGGGTACAGGTGAATGAAAAAGTACCCTTGTTTATGCAAAGACCACTAGAAGTCTGATAAGGGGGAAAAGCAGTTTCTGAGTCTAGTGGTGTGTGCTTTCAAGCTTCTGTACCTTGTCCTGCATGGGAGCAGGGAGAAGATGGAATGATTGGTCTGGGACAAGTCTTTGATTATGTTGGCTGCTTTGTCCAAAACAGCGTGAAGTGCAGATGGAGTCAATGATGGGAAATCCGGTCTGTGTGATGGACTTGGCTACATCTACAATTCTCTGCAAATTCTTGCTGTCTTGGATAGAGCTATTCCCAAACCAAGCTTTGAAGCAACCCAGCAATATGTTCAGTCAATGTATACCCATCGGAACGGGACCTGTGCTGGACTTAATGTTTCAACTAACATGATGTATAATTTACACATCAGACCTGCACTTGCTTACACAATTTTGCTCCTGGTTAAGCAAGGCTTGCATTTAAGAGCTCTCTCCCTTGTTTTCCATGATCTTGCTGTATTTGTCATTTTTTCTAACTTTATAATGCTTTCCATCATCTTTGATTCTTGTCTCTAACCCATCCCTCAGTTGATGGTTTCGTGTCAGTTCTGGAATTTGTTCCCTAAATCTTTCCACCTTTCGGCTTTAAGTTGCCATTTAAAGCCCACCTGTTTGTTCAAACTTCCAATGATCTGCTCTTTGGCTCCTCATTTCATCGGTATTCACTTTTGATTGATAATATTCCTGTAGTGTTTTACACTGTTTTCACTATGTTCGGCTCGGTGTCAGTTCGGTTCTGTTTGGTTTGGTGTCACGTGTACGGAGGTACAGTGAAAAGCTTTTTTGTTGCATGCTATCCAGTTAGTGGAAAGAAAATAGAGTCATAGTCACAGTGTGGAAACAAGCCCTTTGGCCCAACTTGCCCACACCAGCGAACATGTCCCAGCTATACTAGTCTCACCTGCCCACTGGTCCATATCCCTCCAAACCTATCCTATCCATGTACCTATGATTACAATCAAACCATCCACAGTGTACAGATACAGGATCATGGAATTAATGTTTAGTGCAAGTACTGATACAGGTTAAAGGGAATAATGTTTAGTGCATAGAAACATAGAAACATAGAAAATAGGTGCAGGAGGAGGCCATTCGGCCCTTCGAGCCTGCACCACCATTCAATATGATCATGGCTGATCATCCAACTCAGTATCCTGTACCTGCCTTCCCTCCATACCCCCTGATCCCTTTAGCCACAAGGGCCACATCTAACTCCCTCTTAAATATAGCCAATGAACTGGCCTCAACTACCTTCTGTGGCAGAGAGTTCCAGAGATTCACCACTATCTGTGTGAAAAATGCTTTTCTCATCTCGGTCCTAAAAGATTTCCCCCTTATCCTTAAACTGTGACCCCTTGTCCTGGACTTCCCCAACATCGGGAACAATCTTCCTGCATCTAGCCTGTCCAACCCCTTAAGAATTTTGTAAGTTTCTATAAGATCCCCCCTCAATCTTCTAAATTCTAGCGAGTACAAGCCGAGTCTATCCAGTCTTTCTTGATATGAAAGTCCTGACATCCCAGTGCAGTTCCCTTATCTCTACTGAGAAAGTGTTGAGTCTTTGTTGGAAATGGTACAACTATTGCTTCGCACTGCAGGGTATTTTAGCTGCCTGGTATAACTTGCAATGGATTACATTTCTTCTTCTTCTTGCGTATGGCGTGCGCAGCCTAAAGTTGTGGGACAACTTGTTCTATTTGATCTTATTTGATGGTGCGCGCCAGGTTGATTGTATACGTTGAAACATGGCAGACCACGTGAAGGTTGCAATCTCCCACCCCAGGTCACACATGCCTAGGAAGTAGCACCTCTCTACCCTGTTTCACTGCATGCAGAAGGAGCTCACTGGGAGGAACAAATTATGAGTACTGTAAGAACTTACAACTCACCCAACAGAGACCGAGACAACTTGAATCTTGACCGAGCCAACTTTGTCAGCCATCTTGCTGCAATTTGATTTTTCCTTAAGAATGCAAGTAGAATTGTAAAACAAATAGGCATTCAGCAGTGCAGAAGTTTTCTTCCTTGTATGTGTGTGCCAAATGCTGAACATATAAAGTACCGGTATATATGATACATACTTTTAATAAATAAGTCACTTTAACCGAGAAGAACCAGAATGGCACGGTGGCGCAGCAGTAGAGTCGCTGCCTCTAGACAGTGCCAGCGACCCGGGTTCGATCCTGACTACGGGTGCTGTCTGTATGGAGTTTGTACGTTCTCCCGTGAACCCGTGGGTTTTTTCCGGGATCTTTGTTTTTTTCCCACATTCCAAAGACATAATGGTTTGTAGGTTAAATGGCTTGGTATAAGTGTAAATTGTACCTAGTGTGTGCAGGATAGTGTTAATCTGCGGGGGGCCGCTGGTCGGTGCGGACTCAGTGGGCTGAAGGATCTGTTTCCGCACTGTATCTCGAAACTAAACTAAACTAACAAAAGAATAGTTGGTTCAGGTACATTTCCACGTGGACATTTTCAAGGCGGTTGAAAATTGATGAATATGAATGGAGGAGTGATGAACAGCCTGTCATGAATCTTTGGAAATATCAACTGGATGTGGTCAAATGAAAAGTAAATTTAGGGCTGAGAGTGCTAGAATTTTGGTCTCTCTAATGCCCCTGTCCCACTTAGGAAACCTGAACGGAAACCTCTGGCGACTTTGCGTCCCACCCAAGGTTTCCGTGCGGTTCCAGGAGATTTTTGTCAGTCTCCCTACCTGCTTCCACTACCTGCAACCTCCGGCAACTACCTGCAACCTCCGGGAACCGCACGGAAACCTTGGGTGAGGCGCAAAGTCTCCAGAGGTTTCCGTTCAGGTTTCCTAAATGGGACAGGGGCATAAGAATATAGAGGGAAGCGTAGCAAGCAGGGTACAAGGAGCTGGCACAGCCATGATCCATTTGAACTTGTCTGAAGAAGGGTTTCGGCCCGAAACGTCGCCTATTTCCTTCGCTCCATAGATGCTGCTGCACCCGCTGAGTTCCTCCAGCAATTTTGTGTACCATCCATTTGAACTTGTTTGATGGGACTACTCTTCATCCTATTTATTGCGTTCTTATGTTCTCTGACTTCATTTTGATTAACTATAGACAACACTAACAAAGATAAAGGGCAGCAATTAATCCTCATCATTAAACTTTATATGGTGTATAGTTATCTGCACGTTGCAAAGGAGATCGATAATGTCTTTGATATGGGAATCTATATATATCCAAATTCTGTTAAATTTTCGAACACTGAAATTTGGAAACGACACAGAACAATGGCAGTCAAGTTGAGTTGTACTAAGTATACAGACTTTACAAATCTTGCTGATTCTTATCAAATAATTCATTGTTTTTAATGAATTTAGAATCTCATTATACATGCTGTAGAAAAGCCCACAGGACATGTTCAAAGGAAGCAAAATAATCATCAGAAAAGGGAAGGTCTTTAGTTTCTCAGATGTGTGTGGTCAGACATAATCTGAAACAGGCACACTATATTATTACACAGTCATTTTTTTTCTCCAAACAGAGGTCACAATTAAGTACAGTGGCGAGGAATTTAAGCAGCGGAGCTGAATAAAACAAACAATGAGCCATTTCCTGCATTGCAGAGGTATCTGGATTCCTACATTGTTAAGCAAGGTCCTTGATATAATTTTTAGTTATGAAAAAAACATACCATAGTTAGGATTGTGTGTGACCTTCATCAAAACCCATCCATCCTTTATTGGGATAACATTCTGACCACTTGAACGCGGAACATATGTTATCTTGAGATAAACAGTGGTTCTGAAGTGAAGCGATGAGCAGGTCAGACTGAAAGTAGACAAAAATGCTGGAGAAACTCAGTGGGTGAGGCAGCGTCTATGGAGCGAAGGAATTAGGCAGTGTTTGGGTCGAGACCCTTCTTCAGACTGAAAGGTTGGTAGGGATTAGAAAAGCCAGTGATGGTGGGAAATGCAGTGTCACGCAACCTTGCAATTTTGTGCATGTCTTTAATATTGTCAATGTTTTTCAAAACTTCTGCTACCACATGAGCGTGGCGGCCCTGGGACATTCTTGACATAAAGCACAGGGTCTATTTTGTGAATGTGCTCTTCCATGCTGACCTTCACCCACACAGACCTCACACTGGGAAATATTGGGCAAGATAGCTGTGGCAGTTCATTAAACGACAGAAAATTAGCAAAAAATAAGTAAGTAACTTTATTGGCCAAGTATTCACATACAAGGAATTTGCCTTGGTGCTCCGCCCACAAGTAACAACATGACATACAGTGACAGTTACAAATGACTCAGAAAACACTAAACATTAATAATAATAAAACATTAATGATAAAACACTATTGATCAAGCATGCGAACCAACAAAATACCAGATCAAAGGGAGGCTACAGATTTTTGGCTGTTGAGTAGAGCAACTACTCGTGGATAAAAACTGTTTTTATGTCTGGCTGTGGCAGCTTTGACAGTCCGGAGTCGCCTTCCAGAGGGAAGTGATTCAAAGAGTTTGTGGCCAGGGTGAGAGGGGTCAGAAATGACCTTGCCCGCTCGCTTCCTGGCCCTTGCAGTGTACAGTTCACCAATGGAGGGAGGCCCTTGCAGCCAATAATCTTCTCTGCTGATTGGACGATTCACTGCAGCCTCCGTGTGTCGTGCTTGGTGGCTGAGCCAAACCAGACCATGATGGAGAAGGTGAGAACAGACTCTACGATGGCCGTGTAGAATTGGACCGTGTTAGAATTAGAAATGGATTAAGATTCCCAAAAGGTACTTCCAGTAGGCAAGGTTTTAGAGATACGGCATGGAAACAGGTCCATTGGCCACCGAGACCATTTTGAGATTTTGAGGCTATCACAATGATGGGCTTCAAGAAGTCGGACATCTGTGCAAAGTAACATGCTCAATTTTGCTGCAGTCTCTCTATACATTCCAGCAATATTTCAAACATAAAGAGCACAGAAACAGCCTCTTTGACTCACTATGTTCATACTGATGAACTATTCATCTCAACTATTTCCATTTACCAGCCCTTGAATGATAGCCTGCATTCTACAGTGGGTTTTTTGTAGTGCCTAGTAATACAGAATTTGTTCCAGTCACGGCCATTCATGAAAACTATTCAATCTGCTTGTAATGCCAATTAAATAATATTTGAGTGATGTGATTTATTCATAAGAATCTGGACAGCCATGATTTTTAGAAAATCTTATTTGCCTTCAAAGACTTGTAAAAACTTGTAAAAAGAAAACAGATAAGTTTTCATAGAAACCTAACACTTGTCGACGACCTCATAAATACAACTGCACTCTAAGAGGTCTGAACAGATTAGATGCAGGAAAGATGTTCCCGAGGGTAGAAAGGTCAGGGCCAGGGATCAGAATCTAATTATAAGTCGTTTAACACAGAGGTGAGGAGAAATGTCTTCACCCTGAGAATGTTGGCTTGACGTTAGCCTGTAGAATTGTCTATCAGAAAATCCATTCAAACTAATTCTTTAGATATATTCAGACAGAGTTAGATCCTTAGGGCTAGGGGTGTCAAAGGATAAGGAAAATAACTTGCCAATGAAGTTGCCATTGAATTTGGATGATCAGCCATGATTGCATTGAATGATGAAGCAGGTTCAAAGGGTCGAATGACGACTGGGCTATTTCCCACGTTTCAATGTTTAGATTGGTGGAGTGTGTAGGAAAGAACTGCAGATGCTGGTTCAAAATGAAGATAGACACAAAATGCTGGAGTAACTCAGCGGGACAGGCAGCATCTCTGGGCAGAAGGAATGGGTGATGTTTCGGGTCGAGACCCTTCTCCAGACTTGGTGGACTTTAGGTGGACTTTCCTAGGTGGACTTGGAAATCATTCACATTAAACCATTGAAAAAACTGTTTTGACTGCATGACCTCTGTGGAACAGACTCTACATAGTTTATTAATCACAATGCAGAATATACTTCTCAGTCATAATGGAAGTCTACTGTGTGACAAGTAACTGGCTGACAATTAAACATTTGTATAACTGACCTGAAATAAAGTTTTATTTTGCAATGGCTAATAGAATCTGGAACATACTTTAATTAGGAGACAGACATTTTACATTTTATGGGCCAACAGTGGCCAGTAAAGATGCACTATTTTTACGATGCAAAAGTGAATGTTTTGGGACACAGGTTGTGAAAATTGGAGATAGTGAAAAACATAGGGAAGAGGCTTAATAAAGACCTCGGGCTTTTGACGATGTTCCTTTAAGAAAGTTAAAGTTGAGCTTTAAAGAAATGTCATAATCCTTGCACGGCAGAACCCAAACATTTACTTGGTCGAATAACATGAATTCATTCGTGGTCATGGATTCAGTACATTTCAACAATTCTACTTTAAAAATGCCATCACCTTCTTTTGTGAGAATTTTCTGCCTCTGTTGTTAAGATGTGGGTATTTTTGTATGCTGAAGATCCTTTCTATACCTGAAAGGTTAATGCAAAAACTGACTCCCAGTAAAGATTGTAAATGGAGATACAATGGATGTGTAATGGAAGAGGATCATTGCCATTTGTTGACCTTTATTATTGTACTATCTCCTATGTCACATTGCAAATTTCTGTCATCGGTGATCTAATACAAATCATTAAAATGTTTGAGGGGAACTGGCTCAACATGTGTGAGATGAGTGATGTGCCTGGGAGCCGCTGCTGCTGATATGAGCACATGTTTCCTCACAAATGTAAAAAAAAATCTTTGGAACATTAAGTGCTTAACAAGGTGGAAAGAAGCTATGTAAAGGTTAATGGCATTTCTCTGCATGCAAAATGAAGCACATTTCTGACTCCAGGCACTGTGGAATTTAATTTTTGCAGATACTAGGCAGGCAAGCAGTTAACATCATTGCAGCACTTTCAAAACTAAAAGTCTTCATCTCCTTGTGTACAACTTTCAAACGTAGCAACACGGAACATTTTGCAGGTGGAAGGTTAAAACTTCAGGCTGGTATTTATTTAACATCATTCCTTTAATTATATAACCTTTGCAAGTAACCTTGGGCAGATGTAACACATTGTTGCTCAATGCAATGTATATTAACTGCAGACTTGAAGGTTCAGGAAATTATGAAAACTATTTCTCTATTAAAGACAGAACCACTGAATGGGATAATAAATAATTACAAAGCATTTAGTAAAATGTCTAAGGCAACACGGTTCTTCAAGGAATACGGTGATATTTCTCCCCCTATCACAAAAAACCCCACATTTAAATCAATAAAGGAAACCACTTCTGACAACTGCAGATAGCTCCAAAGAAACCAAAATTTGATATAGCAATGTGGATCTGACAAGTCATTCAATTCCTTTCAAGTTGTGATCCACATTTCCTTCTGAAAAATAAACATGAGTACACTTTTGTATAAGTTATCTCACCCTTTTAGATCCTAGAAACCTCACATTTAAATCTCTCGTATTATTGACATATCTGCCAAAACTAAAACGAGTTCGGAAAGTTTAAAAGGTGTTCTCACAGAATCAAAGAGTCATGCAGCACAGAAACAAGCTCTTCGGCCCAACTCGTCCATGCCGCCCAAGATATCCTATCCAAGCTAGTCCTAATTGACTGCATTTGGCGCATATCCCTCTAATCATTCATATCCATGAACATGTACAAATGTTTTTTAAGTGTTATGACGATGCCACTTTCTCTGATAGCTCAATCCTTATACTCACCACCCACTGTGTGAATAATCTGCCCCTCAGGTTCCTATTGAACCTATCCCCTCGCACCTTAAACCTATGTCCTCTGGTTCTTGATCTCCGTGTCCTTGGAAAAAGACTGTGCATTTACCTATCGATTCCCCTCATGATTTTGTACATCTGTATAAGATCATCCACTAGCCTCCTGGACTACAAGGAATAAAGTCCTAGTCTGCCCAACCTCTTCCTACAGCTCGGGCCTTCAAGTGCTAGCAACATCCTCATAAAGGTTGGAAAGTTCAGATTGGGTTCGAACAGGCTGGTTAAATTTTCGAGGTGTGTTGGCTTAAATAAAGATGCTGTTGCTTTAACCTCTGGGGTTGGTTCCAGTCAGTCAGGGCACACAGTTGGGAGCCGGGTCCGGGTGACCAGGCGGTGATAATTATGAGAATTGCAGCCATTTGAACCGCAGCCAAACGAGAGGCTTCACTCAAGAGTGGGTCGCGGTTCCCCAGGTGACGGGGCCTGTTCTAGTTCTCTTTGAAGGAGGTGCCGCCCACCCCAGCGAGTGGGCAAATGCGGAGCCCACCCGTAATATGAGTGGGATATTTCTCAGTCAGACTTTGTCGAGAATTGGGGTGGAGGATCTGGGCGAGGGAGGGGTGGCAATGCCGCACAGACAGATCAGTTTAATAACGACCCATTAAAATCCGCACTTTGGCCACTCGGCAACTTCAGCTGATCTGATCCGACTGCCCTCTCGCTAGCTCACTGCATTCCCGATCCTAATGCAGGACCTCCACAAAACCTTTGGGCTTTGGGCAACACCTGCACAAAGAGCCTCTGCTAACAAGAGCTGGCGAACTATGCTGGTCAACGTGCACTGGGCGAGATGGCTGGGGGAAACGCACCGAAACCACCGCAAACCTGGGACAGCACAGACCCTCCACTCAATCTATCCAATGCTAAAGGGCAGGTATATCCCAGTTAAATGTCTTATATCAAATTGGCAGCTCCTTCACAGGGCCAACCCTGTATCAGTTTTCCTTGGAGATGAATCTTTGCCTTAACGGTACATTCACACCACCTGTAGGTAAAGCATCAGCCCACATCACGCCGCTACAGTCGCTGCCTGCCTCAGATTAAATATATTTTTACACGCAAATTATGAATAAAGATAAATAAATATTTTTCTAACATGTTAGTATTCTTAAGAAACATTGAGAATATGGACAAATAATTTATTTTCAGTGCAAACACATTAAGGATTAAATGAAAATAATATATTCTTTAACTTTATTGCAGATTAATGAACTGAATTAGTACTAAAAAATATTTTTTTTTAAACTGGGACCGTGTAAATTGTGTGTGAACAGCAGAACAAGAAAGGAAGCTATTGAGTTGACAGAATTTTAGATTAATTCCTTGGTAGAATAGTTAACAATTTATACATAGTTTGTACAATGCTGCGTTCCCTTTTTTTAAAATCCCGAATGACCTTTGACATTTCCCATGATTCCTTGTGTTTAATGAGATGCCGAACTCGCTTATTCCCTCCAGATTTCTCCACCACTTGCTCCACATATGGGTCTTTTCTGAAAACTCTCTCCTGGTCCAACCATTTGGTCTTCTGCGGTAATATTTCCTTTTGTGCATCAACTATTTCTTTAATAGTGCTCTTGTAAAGTACCTTGTGTTATTTTATTACATTAAAAACATGTTTTAATATATGGCCAGGGAAATGGATATGGTAAACTCTAATAACCTTCACAGAGATGCCCAGACATGCAGAATGAATGAAACAATGTACAGGATGGCACGACGGTGCTGACTTACAGCACCAGAGACCTGGGTTCAATCCTGGCTACGGGTGCTGGCTGTACGGAGTTTGTACGTTCTCCCCATGACCACGTAGGTTATCTCCAGGTGCTCCAGTTTTCTCCCACATTCCAAATATGTCCATGTTTGTAGGTTAATAGGCTTCAGTAAATATTATAAATTGTCCCTAATGGGTAGGATAGTGCAAGTGTATGTTGATCGCTGGTTGACACGGACTCGGTAGGCCGAAGTGCCTGTTTCCGCGCTGTATCTCCAAACTAAAACTAAGTTAGAAATTTACTCTTAAAATGAAAAATGCCTTTGAAATAAATAGAATTTAAAAAATATTTAAATGAGTAATTCACTAAAACAACATGAAAAATGGCGGGAGCATTCAAGATATTAATTTTTACATCTGGAGCAAGGGCCAAAGCAAGTGGAAGATAAGTAGATGGAGTTCCAGATAGTTTTTAGAGTGGACATTGATAGATTCTTGATTAGTTAGGGTATCAAAGGTAATGGGGAGAGGGCAGGAGAGGGGTCAAGAGGGAAAAATAGATCAGTCATGATCGAATAGCGGAGCAGACTCGATGGGCTGTGGAGCCTAATTCTACTCCTTTATCATATTGCCTTATGGTCTTATAGCTATTGCATAGTTGTATAAACAGTAAAAATGGTCACTGTATTTTTAGACGTGAAATTTTGTGTGTCTGGATGATTGTTGGTCAGCGTGGACTCGGTGCGGTGAAGGGCCCATTTTACGTTGTATTTCTGAACAAAACATTTCACGGTGAAGATATCATGTATGTTTAACGTCAGAAAGCCCAGTTGAAGCTGTGTCCCTGTCTAACGTGTGGGTGAATCCTGGACATTACCAGCAGCTAATGGTAGCATGACCTCTGAAATTGCTGTTATGTTCATTGCAGTTTTCTGTTCATTAAGTTGTCCAATTTCCCTTTGGTGTTTTCCTCCTTTAAGAATGATGAGTTGACATACTTTGCTTTCAGCACTGCACAAGCTATTCTCAGAATCTGTAGTACATTGCTGAGAAGAACATGAAGTAAGATTCTACCCTATTTAGTCATTTGTTCTTAATTTGCTGGGGCTGAAAGGTTACTGAGATATATTACTGTGAGTATTGTGTTACTTGATGACCAAGGGGTTAGTACATGAGTGCAATGCCTAATCACCATTGGAATCATGATACATGTCTCTTCCTGGCCTCCACCTGCATCGCGTATTACAGATAAAGGACAACATCTGGTAGTGGGTCCATAGATGCATTTCTCTGTCTTTAAGTTTATAACCGAATACGTGCACCCTTCTCCACAGATTTCTTTCTATAGCTGTGCTGATAATATTCTATATAATAATTCCATTAATAATTATTTTAATAATTCTGATTCTCTACGATAATTCTGATATATAATTCTGATAATATTCTATTATCAGGCAACAGACCTATTCTATCAACACGCAGTCCTGAGCTACACTCTACCTCATTGGAGATCCTCGGTCTATCTCCAATCAGACCTTACTGGACTTTATCTTGCATTGAATGTTATTCCCTTTATCATGTATCTGTACAGTGTGGATGGCTCAATTATAATCATGCATTGTCTTTTCATTGGCTGGTTAGCACGTAACAAAAGCTTTTACCGTACCTTGGTACAAGCAACACCAAACTAAACTAAACTTCAGGGTTTCGGCCCGAAACGTTGCCTATTTCCTTCAGTCCATAGATGCTGCTGCACCCGTCGAGTTTCTCCAGCATTTCTGTCTACCTTATACTAAATAGTGCTTGGGCAGAGGAGAAACTTCCCAATTGCCATCAAAGTTGGTCTAATTTACCTTTGTTGCAGAATTTGCTTTGATAAACTAAGTAAAAGAGAGCCCCAATCATCTATTAGTGAATGTTATAAACCTAAACATTATCTTCCCACAACCCTTACTTTCACTCACATTACATTGTTTACGTGGCTAAGAATGAACTTAAAACACAAATAGCTGTAAGGCAGAGATACTGACTTTCATTAAATCCAGATGGAAACTGTATTACCTAAGCCTATGGAACTATTGTGCTGCCCTTTCCCTGTGAGATCTTTCTGACCTGATCAGGAAAGAAAATGTCAATGTTCCAATTTAATCAATGGGGAACAGTGGAACATTTAAATAAATTACCATGACGGATATTACCCTGACTTTAAATTGATTCTTAATAAATCTTAATTGAATACATATTGACTCGCTGATACTGGAGCTGAAATTCACCATGAGAGTTTTTTATTTATACGACTCAGTCAAAGAGATAAGTCACACTAATTGAAAAAAGCATAGTTGTTTAAAATATATGTTAATTATTGCCTAATTTAATATCGTAAAATACACTTTTCATTTATATTTAAATTACTTACATTTCCAACCCTTCCCAGATCATTTTTAGTCTCATCATTAAAGAAAAATGGGATAAAATATAGCAAAAAAAAAAAATGAAGGAGCATTATGAACAACCATTCATATAAATAGGAACAATGAATAAAATATGTAAAAAGGGCAAAGCAATTGTAAAATACTCAAAGAAACATGAAGGAAAGGTCAGATAGGAAAATGCTTTTCCTTCCTTTATTTTGCTTGAATTTAGCATAGAAACATAGAAACATAGAAAATAGGTGCAGTAGGCCATTCGGCCCTTCGAGCCTGCACCGCCATTCAATATGATCATGGCTGATCATCCAACTCAGTATCCTGTACCTGCCTTCTCTCCATACCCCCTGATCCCTTTAGCCACAAGGGCCACATCTAACTCCCTCTTAAATATAGCCAATGAACTGGCCTCAACTACCTTCTGTGGCAGAGAATTCCAGAGATTCAGCACTCTCTGTGTGAAAAATGTTTTTCTCATCTCGGTCCTAAAAGATTTCCGTCTTATCCTTAAACTGTGACCCCTTGTTCTGGACTTCCCCAACATCGGGAATAATCTTCCTGCATCTAGCCTGTCCAACCCCTTAAAGCGGCCTTTTCACGGGGCGAGTTGACGCAAGATGTCACCAGAGTGAAGAGGTCGTGGTCCAGCACGAGTCTCGCACGATATAACGGCAGTAGATAAAGAGTTCCCACGGTACTCGGCATTTCTGCTATTTGTGCGAGTGACTTGTCCGTTTCCCGAGCGTTCCCGTTAAATCTTGAATGAACATCGTGAACTACACGTGACACAAATGATGTAACTTTTTTTTTCACACACTATATATATCCTCCCTTGGTTGAATTGGCTCATTTGGAGACATATTTTACTGTGTATGTGGGAGACACAGATGGACTGAGCACAGTACCTCGGTCTTACTGTGTGTGGGAGAGGGGGAGAAAGAGACGTACACTCACAGAGGCAGAGTCTCTCAGCCCGTGTAAGAGGGAGGGAGAGAGAGAGAGAGAGGCACACACAAGGTGGATGTGAAATCTCACCTGCCTGTTTCAGTGACAGACACCCGCCGTCAGTAAATGAAGACACCCCCATCTGTCTCCCCCTCCTCTCCCTCGACTCCCCCACCTTTCTCTCCCAACTCCAGTCCCGTCCCGACCCCCTGGGAAACTGAATAGAGCAACAGTCAACTGCTGCCTGTGCGCTGATATGACAATAAAGGCGACTTTACTTTACTGAGTTAAAGAGTTCCCACGGTAGACTGTAAAACTGGGACCCTGGTTCTGGACTCCCCCAACACCCCCTTCTTCAGACAGCCTAATCGGAATTGAGTCTGAAGATGTGTCTCGTCCCGAAACATCAGCTTTTTTTCTCCAGAGATGCTGCTTGACTCGCTGAGTTACTCCAGCTTTTTGTGTCTGTCTTCGGTTTAAACCAGCATGTACAGTTCACTCCTTACACGGGTCTCTGTACAACATTGATTGGTAGCGTTCCGGACCCCTGGACCCGAGGACTCCGACCTGTATCTCTCAAAGAAGTACATGTGAAAAAATTCTCACGGACCATAAAAATGCGTAACCTTTCAGTAAAGTCCCTTTTAAAGTCCCTTTTAAAGATTATAGTTATTTTCTTGAATCTCATTAACATAACTCATGAATAAGTTGATGTCCATATGCGGATGCAAATCTTTATTTTTATTTATTTTTTAAATTCAATCCCACATAAGATAATTTTTACTCACCTTCTGTTCCCTCTGTCCAGCTTCCGGGTTCACCGTTCGCAGGAGTTCCCACGGTACCCGCAAGAGTTATTACGGATATCGCACTGGCCACTACGTTCATATAATGTTGCAATACTCAACCACAAGTGTACAAGTCAATCTTGGAGAAATTCAAACTTTCTTGAATTTTCTCCCGAGTGACCAAGTTACACGATGACCTGCCGTTAGCGCTTCGGTGGTCCACGGTGGTCCACGAATGCCGTACTGTTATCGCACGAGGTTCCCACGATGTTAAACTCCGGTTAACTCTTGCGTCAAGTCGCCCCGTGAAAAGGCCGCTTAAGAATGTTGTAAGTTTCTTAACTTAAGACAGATTCCAGTACTTCTAGATGGTCAGTGAATAGCACAACTCAATTGTATCATTAAAATGCAGCCTGATTTAAAATCTGATCATATGCTGGCTATATAGGAAGGTTTAGAATAATTATGAAAAGGATAAGGATCATTCTGAGGTAAAAGTAGTCAATTTGAGAAATGGCACTTTCACTGGGATTAGAATAATTCTGGAAAAGGCAAAATTAGATTCAGAGGTTGTTAGGTGATGGGCAGCCTTTAGAAATAATTTGGTACGGTACAGTTCAGGTATATTCCCACCACGAAAGGAGGAAGGGCAATTAAAGTCACATCTCCTCAGATGACAAATGTAATGAAGATAGAATTACATAAGTAATATGTAAATTAAAATAAGACATGTGACAGATGTCAACCTGATAACACAAAGGAGAACCAGGGTGATTAAAGACATTTTAGATGACATTTAAAAAAGATATGAATAGTGCGGAGAGAGTACAAGAAAAGGTAGGTCGGAGTCATGAAAGAGAAATTAAAAACTGTCTTTTGGAAAATAGATAGCAAATGGACAAAGCTGGTAAGAGATTTAGAAACATAGAAACATAGACATAGAAAATAGATGCAGAAGTACGCCATTCGGCCCATTCAATATGATCATTGCTGATCATCCAAAATCAGTACCCTGTTCCTGCTTTTTCACCATATCCCTTGATTCCGTTAGCCCTCAGAGCTATATTTAACTCTCTCTTGAAACATCCAGTGAAGTGGCCTCCACTGCCTTTGTGGCAGAGAATTCCACAGATTCACAACTCTCTGGGTGAAAACGTTTTTAAAAGAATATCTGTTCATTGTGGCAGGGAGCATAGCCAAGGTACTAACTATCTACGCCACATCTCAGCTCCAGAGAACATAGGTTTAAGGTGAAGGGGAAAAGATTGAATTGGAATCAGAGGGGTAACCTTTTCACACAAAGGTTGGTGGGTGTATGGATCAAGCTGTCAGAGGAGGGAGTCGAGGCTGGGACTATCCCAACGTTCAAAAACAATTAGACAGGTCTATGGATAGGACAGGTTTGGAGGGATATGGACCAAGCGCAGGCAGGTGGAACTAGTGTAGCTGGGACATGTTGGCTGTTGTGGTTAAGTTGGGCCGAAGGGCCTGTTTCCACACTGTATCACTCTATGACCCTTTGACTCTATGATTCTATGACTCGCTTTGCCAATACAGAAGACTAGACACACGGGAGGGCCGGCCCTCCAAAGCAAAATTCCACCTCTCCACCAATTCCAATATTGCTGGCCTGTGAGGTGGGGGAGGGGGGGGGGGGGGGGGCTTTCTGGAGCACCAGCATGATGTTGTGGGCCGAAGGAACTGGTTTCCAGAGGGCTAGTATGGAAACTCACACACACACACACACACACACACACACACACACACACACACACACACACACACACACACACACACACACACACACACACACACACACACACTCACACTCATAAACACATTCACACACACTCACACTCATAAACACATTCACACACACTCACTGACACACACACCATATATATGGCAGTAAACTCTGGAATACTCACACGGCTGAGCGCGGCCTCTCCACTGTGGGGCTTCCGCAGTCAGCGGCACTTCTGCAATCAGCGTGACCTCTGCACTCACTGGAAATTACATAATCAGCGCGACCTGTCCACTAAGGGGAAGTCATGAAATGAGCGGGACTTGAACCAAACACAGTCGGGCCTAATAAAGCATTTATTTCTTCCAAACACAGTTGGACCTAATAAAGCATTACAGTTTCAAGCACAGGCAGTTCAGCAGACCAAAGAACTAATGGCATTGTCATTAAGGGCTAACAAATCATTTATTGCAAGTACATTGCAGACTCACAGTTCAGTTGATTCACAGCTTAGAACGAGAGTCGTGGCCTCTCCCTCGTGATCTTGCAGAGTGACTGAGTCACGTCCAGGCTTCCAGGGTTATATATTCCTGCCCCCACCCCCCCCCCCCCCCAGAAGGGGCGTTACCTTCATCTCAGTGATTGACAGGCGAGAGGATCTCAAGGATTTTTAAAAACTCATAACCTTTTTATTTTTCATCAATGGGAAAAATCCTCAGGGCCCGCGCAGCGGAGGAGGACTGTGAGTAAGATGGCCAAAAAATCATAGCGATATATGATAGCGTTTTTTCTAAAATCAAAATACAGTGCAGACAGGAAGTGGTCAAGATGAGGCTTTTAATTATATAGATGATGCTGTAGTTTTAGTAAAGGAAGATGTACTTGAGATATTGGATGGACTGAAACTTGATCAAGATTAGTCATTAAAAAGGTTCGCTGTGCTTAAAATGGATGGATTACTCGGCTCAGGAAATATGGTTCCAAACATTTTTTATGGGTGTGGCGCTTGAAGACTGAATAATTGCAAATGTTTCCTTCTTGTTTACATAAATGTGTAAGGATCAACCCTACAGCAAAACTAACCTCTCAGAAATAATAATTAAGGACAAAATTAACATTCACCGGAAGAGAGTTTGGATATAAAAAATCAATGTGAATCATGTTAAAGGCTAATTATTGAACTAAATTGACACTGAGTCTTGAAGATATAGGGTCAGAGTCATACAGCGTGGAAACGGGCGCTTCAGCCCAACTTGCCGACGCCAACCAACATGTCCCATCTCCGCTAGTCCCACCAGCCTGCGTTTGGCCCATATCCCTCCAAACCTGTCCTATTCATGTACCTGTGAATGTTTATTAAACGTTGAGATAGTACCTGCAAATATAGTAGATGTTGAGGATGTGATAAAAATGAACATCCTTTTTGGATCAGGACAAGGACATAATCTATTGCCATTCTTAATTGCCTTTGAGAAGATGTTGATGATCGGTGGGCGGCGCGACTTTCGTCAGCAGCGGCCTCTGCAGTCCGTCTGCGTTTTTATTATTTTACGTCTTATGTTTTTATGTAGTTTTTGTTATTTTTGTTGGGGTATGTGTGTGGGGGGGGGGGGGGGGGGGGGGGGGGGGGGGTGGGGATAACTTTTAAATCTCTCCCTGCACGGGAGACCCGACCTTTTCTTTGTCGGGTCTCCGTTGTCGTTGGGGCTGCAACGAGGAGCGGCCTCCAACAGGAAGACCGGGGGCTGTGGTGCCGACTACTCACCTCACCGTTGCGGAGCTGGCCGAGTCCAGAGCGGGTGGAGCTGTGGTGGACGCTGCTGCGGCCCGACCCCTGGAGATTCGGTGGCTGCAACTGCGGGTTTGGCGGGCGGCACCGGGAGCCCGCGGGTCCCTGGAGGGAGACCGCTTTTCAGGGCTTCCGCAACGGCGACTTCTCCCGCCCGAGTTGCGGGGTTGAAGAGCTCCTGGAGCGGGGCCTTACATCACCGCCCCGCGTGGCTTGAAATGGCTGCGGGACTGCGAGCGCGCGCCGGGGGCTCTAACACCAAGACCCGGTGTGCGGCATTGCATCACCCGGCGTGGCTTTAATGGCTGCGGGACAATTCGCCATCGCCCGCCGGGGGCTTTGACTTTGACTTTGACTCTGACATCGGGGGGGGGGGGGGGGGGGGGGGGGGGGGAGAGTGCAGTGGAGAGAGAAGTTTTTTTGGCCTTCCATCACAGCAATGTGATGGATGTTTATGTAAATTATGTTGTGTCTTGGGTCTATTTGTTTGTAATGTATGGCTGCAGAAACGACATTTCGTTTGGACCTCAAGGGGTCCAAATGACAATAAATTGTATTGTATTGTATTGTATTGTATTGTATTGTATTGTATTGTATTGTATTGTATTGTATTGTATTGTATTGTATTGTATTGTATTGTATTGTTGTTGTATGATCTTCCTTCTTGAACCATAACAATCCTTCTGATTATGATACTCCCACCATGTGATTGGGAACGGAGTCTCAAGATTTAAACCCAGTGGCACAGAAGAACACATGAGAAAATAGGAGCAGGCAGTCGTGTGAGATTTCAATGCCATTCAATCTGATTTTTGCTAATCCGATCTGGGCCTCATTTCCTCTTCTGTGCCAGTTCCACCAGGAAGGCGAAGGACTGTCGATACAATTCCAAGTCAGGAATGTGTATGAGCTTAAGTGGAACATGTAATTGACAGTGAAGGCAGAATCCATTGTATCTATCAAAAGAGAATTGGATAACAAATTGAGAAGAATACATTTGCAGAGATACGGATAGAGGGCTGGGTGTGGGTTCTAAATTGATCTGACATGGACTCAAAAGGTCAAATCATTGCCTCCCAAGATGTAAGCTTCCTGGAGATCTGTGATTCTCCTGGCCTAATACGCTGTTAAATAGTTCAAAATCAAAGGATCTTAATTAAAAAATGATTTCTGAATTCTGAAGGCAATGTTTCATGCAAAGCATAAGTTCCTTGAAGTGCTTCTTTTTAATTGAGTTAAAAGTAACCCAGTTAGAATCAATCATGAACATATTGATCTATCTGCAGATATGATAATTAGGGCAGCAGATGTCTATGATGCCATTAACATGTTGGATAACAACAAAGCCTGCGGTATGGACTGCATTACTGCAGAACATCTAAAATATGCCAGCTATAAGCTCTGCCCTTTGCTTTCCATGTGCTTTAATGGTTGTCTGGTTCATGGTGTCCTGCCAAATGCTATTATGTCTGTAATGTTAGTGCCTGTGCTTAAAGACAAGGCTGGTAAGCTCAACAGTATTGACAATTATCGACCTATTGCATTAGCCAGTATCTTGTCTAAAGTACTGGAGAGAATACTGTTAACAAAGCTAGAAATGTATGTCCTTACTACTGACAACCAGTTTGGGTTCAAAAGAAAACATGGATCTGACCTGTGTATCTATGCTCTTAAAGAGATTGTGTTCAGGTACACAAGCCTGAATTCATCTGTATTCCTATGTTTTATTGATGCGTCCAAGGCATTTGATAGAATTAATCATGAACAATTGTTTGTAAAATTGCTAGATAGAGGTGCCCCTAAATTTTTAGTGAGAATTTTAGTGTTTTGGTATGCCCATCAAACGTTTCAGGTTAAATGGGACAATGTTGCATCTGCTCCATTCTGTGTTAGTAACGGAGTGCGGCAAGGAGGAATTTTGTCTCCTATTTTATTTAATGTTTATATGGATGAATTATCAAATCAGTTAAATAGGTTAAAAACTGGCTGTCTTGTGGGCAACACTATTGTTAATCATCTTATGTATGCAGATGACCTGGTCCTGCTCTGTCCATATAGTGCTAGGCTGCAGCAGATGCTGAAGGTATGCTCTCAGTATGGCCTTGATTATGACATAAAGTATAACGCTAAGAAAAGCCGCATAATGATAGTTAGAAGCGCTGAGGACAGGAAATCAACTTTTCCGTCCTTTTATTTGTCAGACAGTCCTCTTGCTGTGTGTGAGGAAATTAAATACCTAGGTCATGTCATATCCGATGACTGGACGGATGACAAAGACCTCTACCGACAGCGCTGTAAAATTTATCTTCAAGCTAACATGCTTATAAGGAAGTTTTATATGTGCTCTGACTCTGTGAAGTGTTCCCTGTTCAGAACCTACATCACACCGTTATATACTGCTCAATTGTGGTCTAACTATAAGAAAAAGAGTATGCAGAGGCTCAAGGTTGCATACAATGATGCAATGAGGTTGCTACTTCGTGTCCCTAGGTGGCATAGTGCCAGTCAATTGTTTGTGTCCACTAGAGTGCCAACCTGTGAGGCACTCTTAAGACAGCTGATGTTTAGTTTTATGTGTCGCCTGGACAAGTCAGAGAACCATATAATTTAAGCCCTAGTCAGCCCTCTGAAAAGCTGCTATAGATTCACTTCTAGGCTAAGACGGCATTGGTGCAATAGCTTATATATTTTATAGGCTAATATGCAATTTTTAATGTATTTTTGTATCTCCTTATACTGTATGATGTGTTATATGGACCTGTGTCTGAAATAAAGCTTTATTATTATTTGAGATTACTGAACAAATAATAGAATATCGGGTGTCAATATGACTGTAAGTGGGTAACGGGAAAGGGAAGGTAACGTGCCAGTATAGAAGGAATAGTTGGGGAATAGTTGAGCTGCATACCTTTTACCAAAAATGTACTTTTCCTTTCTAGTTTGCCCCACCCTTCCCTCTCTCTTCCTCCTCACCCTCTCCCCCATCCTGCTCCCACTTCCTTTTTGTTTTTTATGGGCAGCACAAAATTAATAGCTTGATCTTTGCCTAATTCTCTGCTGTAGTTCTGACATCAATTCTGCTACAAAATGACCTTTTCCATCGTTTCCCTGGGACTTCTGCTGGTTTGCAGCAGAAACTTCATATAGCAATTTAAAAATCCTCTCTGGCCAAGCTGGTAGAAGTTTGGGAATTGGGTGTTTCTAGTTAAATTAACATATTTGTTCGGCACCACAAAGAAACGATAACATTTTAAATCATATTGACGGCAAAGTGAAATATTTTTTATTTCTTTGATGTCAGTCCTATTTATTATTCATGATGAATCTTCTTTCTGGACAATTTCTTGGAGCAGCCCGATAAAATTAATAATTTCTAATCAAATACTCCTTTTAAGCACCAGTAGTCAATGCCCAGTTATGTCTGAATCTGCAATTGTTATATAAATATTTTTTATTTCTGTCAACTCTCATCGTCAATTTGAATTACTTTCAGTATTAATATAAGAAGATGGCTCACCACAGATCCTCAAGGGGAATTAAGGACAGGCAATAAATTGCACCTTCTCCAGCAATGCCCTGGCATCATAAAATGAGTAACAATTAAAATCTTCTTTAGCATCTCCGTTGTAACAGTCAGCCAAAATAAAGAGCTTTTAATAAAAGGGATGTTCCACATAAACCTACCTGCAGAAAATTACAAGTGCATTTTTTGATCTGCCGTTCACATTTTAATCATTACCACTTTGAATTGTGGTCATTGTGAAATCTGATAACAGCAGAATGACAAGAAATGAGCCTCTAATGATGAATTAATCATCATTCCCACACAGATATATTTTCTGGGACCATTAGTAGTAACTCTGCAACACTCATTCATCATGTTATGACTTCTTATGTCATGTTGCCCCTGCTATAATTCACCTACATTACCCTTGTTTCCCTGACACAATACAATGGAGTGCCAGTATCAGAGACATTCAGTAAATATTCAGGAGCTTCCTCATGGTTAGTGTTGAGTAAATTAATGTCAGCTTTTGTAATAGAGGGCTCTGAATGGGAGTTTGTAGTTATGATGTACAATGCTGCCTGTGCTTATTACCATCTTGTTAATTTATTGACTACATTGACTGTTGCATATTTAAAATTCTGCAGTCAGTGTTGACTTTTAAATGTTTCGCTTCCGGGCTTACTTCTCTTTACAGTGCGATAGAATGTATGTGCTATTGTATATACCCAAAGATAGACACAATAGAACAACTCAATGGGTCAGGCAACATCTCTGGAGAAAATGTATCGGTGATGTTTTGCGTCGGAAACCTTCTTCAGACTCTATTTCTCTCTTACAATGTTCTTGCATTTACTTCTCAGCCAAATCTGAATCCTGATGGAGTTTGGTTGTGGGGATGGTCCTAGTGTTTACTTGGCCTTTCTTCCTATATAAACCATATAACCATATAACAATTACAGCACGGAAACAGGCCATCTCGGCCTTTCTAGTCCGTGCCGAACACGTATTCTCCCCTAGTCCCATATACCTGCGCTCAGACCATAACCCTCCATTCCTTTCCCGTCCATATAACTATCCAATTTATTTTTAAATGATAAAAACAAACCTGCCTCCACCACCTTCACTGGAAGCTCATTCCACACAGCTACCACTCTCTGAGTAAAGAAGTTCCCCCTAAACTTCTGTCCCTTAATTCTCAAGTCATGTCCTCTTGTTTGAATCTTCCCTACTCTCAGTGGGAAAAGCTTATCCACGTCAACTCTGTCTATCCCTCTCATCATTTTAAAGACCTCTATCAAGTCCCCCCTTAACCTTCTGCGCTCCAAAGAATAAAGCCCTAACTTGTTCAACCTTTCTCTGTAACTTAGTTGCTGAAACCCAGGCAACATTCTAGTAAATCTCCTCTGTACTCTCTCTATTTTGTTGACATCCTTCCTATAATTAGGTGACCAAAATTGTACACCATACTCCAGAATTGGCCTCACCAATGCCTTGTACAATTTTAACATTACATCCCAACTTCTATACTCAATGCTCTGATTTATAAAGGCCAGCACACCAAAAGCTTTCTTTACCACCCTATCTACATGAGATTCCACTTTCAGGGAACTGTGCACAGTTATTCCTAGATCCCTCTGTTCACCTGCATTCATCAATTCCCTACCATTTACCATGTACGTCCTATTTTGATTTGTCCTGCCAAGATGTAGCACCTCACACTTATCAGCATTAAACTCCATCTGCCATCTTTCAGCCCACTCTTCCAACTGGCATAAATCTCCCTGTAGACTTTGAAAATCTACTTCATTATTCACAACCCCACCTATCTTAGTATCATCTGCATACTTACTAATCCAATTTACCACACCATCATCCAGATCATTGATGTACATGACAAACAACAGTGGACCCAACACAGATCCCTGTGGCACCCCACTAGTCACTGGCCTCCAACCTGACAAACAACCATCCACCATTACTCTCTGGCATCTCCCATTCAGCCACTGTTGAATCCATCTTGCTACTCCACCATTAATACCCAACAATTGAACCTTCTTAACCAAACTTCCGTGAGGAACCTTGTCAAAGGCCTTACTGAAGTCCATATATACAACATCCACTGCTTTACCCTCATCAATTTCCCGAGTAACCTCTTCAAAAAATTCAAGATTCCTGCACAATAAAAACAAGTAGGTTATTCATTCCTTGATTCTGTTGTGTTGCTTAATCGTGATCTCATGCAATAGACATCTGCTTTATCTCCTGGTAGAATTAACTGTTGTTAAATGATCCGGAACAGGAACCCAACCTATTTTCATGCCTCTGGCTAAGAGAAAATTGAAACCATATCTAGTAACTCACTCTCCTTCAGTTAATCCTTTCGATCTTCAAGAGCTGTCCGGTCTACCTGCCATTGCCATTTGACACATTTATCTGCAGGTATAACATACCAACAGGTCTTATCAATTGGTACAAAAAGACTTCCAATTATAACTCCTGACCTTGGATCATCTAGATGTGCTCTATGGTTAAAGAAAGTTTTTTTTAAAATGTGGTCACTGTTGTTGTACAGAAAGCATGTTCCACAAACAGCAATGTAATATTAACAAGATGATTGGTTTTGTGATGTGAATTGTAAACAGAATGTAATCACTGTTCAAGGAAGGAGAGAAAAAGAAAATGGGAAACTATAGAACATATATATAGTCTGACATCAGTTGCTGACAAAATGCTGAGATGTATTATTAAGGCCATGGTAACAGTACTCTTTAAAAATCATATGGTTATTATACAAAGTCAACATAATGTTTTAGACGGGAAATTGGATTTGACAAATCTAATAGAGGTTTTGTTTGCGGACATAGCCAGAAGGGTATTTAATTGAAACTGGCGGATGTTGTTATCTATATCTAAATGTATTGTGTAAGATATCTCCTAAAGCAAATGCCATTGGAGTTGGGAGTAATATATTTATTGGGAGGGTAATCATTACTTAAAAAGACAGAAGAATGAATAACCATATATTTTTCAGGTTGGCAGACTATAACTGGAAGGCTACAACAAATCTTCATCAGCTATTCACAATGGCTGATGAAAAGGCAAAAATGTAATATGTCTAAGTTTACTGATGGCACAAAGTTAGATATGAAAGGAATCCGTGAGGAGGTTGCAAAGCCTCTGAAGAATGATTTAATTAGATTAAAGAAGTTGAGCCAGAAGTTGACAGATGGAACATAACGGGGGACAAATGTGAAGTTATTTGCCAGCAGGAAGAATAACAGACGCTTTAAACAAAAAACTATCAGTGATGATAAAAGACACTGGGTAAAAGGTTAAACCAATGTCCACTGGTTCTTGATTCCCCGACTCTGGGTAAAAGATACTGTTTATCTACCCTATCTATTGCCCTCATGATCGTATACACCTCTATAAGATCACCTCTCATCTTTCTGCAATCCAAGGAATAGTCCAAATCTGCCCTATAGCTCAGGGCCTCAAGTCCTAGCACATCATCGCAAATCGTCTCTGCACTCTTTCTAACTTAACCCAGTCTTTCTTATAGCACCGTGACCAAATCTGATCACAATACTCCAATACTCAGACATGCTGGCTGTCCCGCTGAGTTACTCCAGCATTTTGTGTCTATCTTAGATGGAAACAAGAATCTGCAGTTCCTTCCAACACAATGCTTCAAACATCCTGTACAACTGTTAAATAACATCCTAACTTCTATATTCATTACCCTGACTAATGAAGTTGCTTTAACCACCCTAACTACCTGTGATGCCACTTTCAAGGATCCACATACCTGCACTCCTAGATCTCGCTGCTCTACAATACTCCCCAGAGCACTGCCCATTCACTGTGAGGGTCTTGCCCTGGTTTAACGTCTCAAAATCAACACATTTTGGGGGGCCGCTGTGATCGAAGGGGTGCTTGCTGTCTTATGCGTTGGCAGGCATAGTTTGCCCCTGCGATGAAATACAGACTGTTCAATCAACATTTTGTAACTTTATTGGCACCAGAAACATGGTGACACTTTGTGTACTGCCGAAATGAGGTCTACTGTATGATTTCACCGGATTGTATGCAACAATAAAGAATTTCACAGTACCTAGGCTAGATGACAATAAAGTATCATTGTCATTGAACTGATCAAATCCTGCTGTAATTTTTTATAACCATCTTCACTGTCTACAATACTACCCATGTTAGTGTCATCTACTAATCATGCCTTGTACATTCTTATATATTTCTTGTTTTCTCATGCTCTGATGGCTAGATTTGCCTGGAACCCAAGGATAACTCTCTTGGTCTTCAAATTAATTGGGATGTTTAATACACATACACGATTTTCAATAAGGAAGGGCTTGAGTTGAACATCTTATTCCTCCAACTATGCATCATCAACTCTGCACTGACGTGTTAACATATATTTTGTGCTCATGTCTCCAGAGTGGGATTTAAACCCACACATTCTCTCTCAGAAGTCGTAGCGCCTATATTAAAATTAATGACAAGAGGTACATTTATGCAGATCACAAATAAAAATGTGAATTTCATCGCACACAATCTAGCTGAAAATGTTCTTTTCAGTGCATAGAAATCCAATTATTCCATAAAACATACAATATTTGTCTATTTGCAGGTGGCATATATTAGAACCTGAATCGACTTTATTCCATAGATCACAATGCCTTGATATAATCATAGTGCTAATGTAATCTGTAAATTGTGGAAGCAAAAAATAGATATTTAAAACAAAGTAGCTATGAGATAATAAGTGACTTGTCATTGTTGCAAAACATTAATGAAGGGTAATATATGGACCGACCATTCAAGCCTATTCCATCAGAATCATTTATATCCAAACTCCATCCACCCAGCTTTGCTTCCCCAATAGCCTTGGCTGGCAAAACTCTATCAACCTCCCAAAAAACCAGAGAACATAGGATTAAGGTTAGGGGGAAATTTTAATTGGTACCTGAGGGGTAACAGGTGGGTGTATCAAACAAGCTGCCAGTGCAGGTAGTTGGGACTGGTAGTATTGTACATGGGCCAAACGCAGGCAGGTGAGACTAGTGTGGATGGGACATGTTGGCCGGTGTGGGCAAGTTGGGCCGAAGGCCTATTTTCACATTGTAAGGCTCTCTGACTCTATGACATTTAATATGATCTACTGAGTTAGCATCAACAGGTCCATATGGGAGAGAGTTCCACGTATCTGCAATCTTGCATGTGAGAAAGTCTTTCCCACCTCTCCGCTGAACAATACATCTTTTTCTCCTAAATTCTCTCTTCAACTGAAAATAGTTTTTTCTATCCAACTTTTTCAAAAGTGCCAATGAAGCCATTCCTAATCAAGGAAATGTGACTGGTTTATGTAACTTTCCTCAGAAGCTAATGTTTGTAGCCTGGTATCAATTAGGAGGCCTCAAAATAAAAGTGATTTGTTTATCTTAGCTGATAAATTGAAAAAAAAATGTTTGTTTAGGTTTAAGTTACTTAAACAAAACTGGAAGGTGAATCATGATGATTCTATTCCCCCCATTGACAATCACTACAAGATGTTTCTCTCCACATTTTAGGTTCAAATTAATTAAAATGTTTTTCATTTCTGAGTCATTCTGAAAGCTATTCCAAAGTTTTATTTGTTTTCATCAAAATCTTGGAAACTGTGTGAACAAGGAACGTCAAGGTATCTAACAGAACAATTTTTGTTTGTAAATGAAAATGTCTTTATAGTTTACAGTTTATATTTAAACTTAAAACTAAGGTTGGCAAACTTTGGGATTTAGAGATGCAGCAGAGAAACAGGACCAGGCCGAACAGCAATTATCCCGTACACTAGCTCTATCCCACACACTAGGGATAATTGATAATTTACAGAAGCCAATTAACGTACAAACCTGAATGTCTTTAGAGTGTGGGAGGAAACTGGAGCACCTGTACATGACCTACGTCATGGGGACGACAGATGGCACAATGGGCTAAGTGTTCGGCTGGCAACCGGAAGGTAGCTGGTTCGAATCCCGCTTGGAGTGCATACTGTCGTTGTGTCCTTGGGCAAGACACTTCACCCACCTTTGCCTGTGTGTGAATGTGTGTGAATGTGTGTGAGTAATTGGTGGTGGTCGGAGGGGCCGTAGGCGCAGATTGGCAGCCACGCTTCCGTCAGTCTGCCCCAGGGCAGCTGTGGCTACAGAAGTAGCTTACCACCACCGAGTGTGACTGAGGAGTGAATGAATAATGCGATGTAAAGCGCCTTGAGTATTAGAAAGGCGCTATATAAATCCCATCCATTATTATTATTATTACGTGGTCACATGGAGAACGTACAAACTCCGAACAGATATCACCCGTAGTCAGAATCGAATCTGAGTCTCTGGCGCTGTAAGGCAGCAACTCTACCGCTACACCACCATGCTACTCCTATATATACATAATTTTACAAGAACCAATTCTGATGAAGAATCCTCAATCTGAAGCATCAACTTTGTTTCTCTTTCCACAGATGTTGCCTGATTTGCTATATGTTTTGTTTTATTATTATTAAACATTTTACATGCCATATGACCATAAGATAGCGGAGTCAGGGGATATGGGGAGAAGGCAGGAACGGGGTACTGAGTTGGATGATCAGCCATGATCATATTGAATGGCGTTGCTGGCTCGAAGGGCCAAAGGGCCTACTCCTGCACCCATTGTCTATTGTCTATAATGTTTAAGGCAGGAACTGACTAATCACAGGAGAAGTGATGGAAGTGGCTAAGAATAGCAATGTTACAAAATTTTGGGATTTTAAAAATCAAGTTTTTAATTTATCCCATCAGCATAAAAATAAGTTTAATTTGACACCTAATTCACTTTCATATCTTCAGCATTAAAAAAGTTATGGCCATTTTCATACTCGGAAATTGGCATCTGGTTCCCTATTGCTTTTCCATTGACTTCACACAAAAGCTGTGATCGAGAACATTTAAAAGCCGATAACTTTCTTAAAATTTAAGAGAACTGAAAGACAAACTACTTTCTTTTACCTGGTCCTCCATAAAATCCGTCCCCGTTTTCGGCATTGAGGGCTTCAGAAGCTGATTTTAAAATCAAACCAGCGATTAACTTGCCGGGTGAATTAAAAAAAAAAACACACAGAACGGCCGTCGGAACGATTCTTTAGCAAAAACCTGCACTCCAACAAAATATAATCCAGGGCCAGGTCGGGGAAAAACCCGTTTTAACCCCCCCCCCCTCAAACGCGCCAAAATCGCGCACACAGCCAGTGGCAGAATTACAGCGCCGCTGAAGGTAAGTTTTGTAACATACCTAATAAGAAGCCAAAAGGTTTAGTGGATGGAATAAACGGAAATGCTGAGAAGCGCATCAGGAAACAAGAGGGATTTTATAGATGACAGATTCAAAATCATCTCACACCACAGATAGACACAAAATGCTGAAGTATCTCAGCGGGACAGGCAGCATCTCTGGAGAGAAGGAATGGGTAACGTTTCCCATCGAGACCCTTCTTACGACCACATTGTTTTGCTTCTTATGATGTTCTCCCTTGCTCAAATCCATACTGCATCTTGTTCTGTCCCATGTACACAGCTCTGAACAGGGTGGAATACTGCCAACCCTACTTCCTCCCAAATCCCCATTATGTGTTTGCAAATTACAGTCTTTGGGTCTCATTTGTTAAATTCAACAATTTTAGTTAACTTGCTTTTTCAGCTTGGGTCAAAATTGGACTGATTCCACTGTAAGCTCCATTTTCTCCATTCCACCCACCCTGCCTCTTTCAAAGACCCATGGCCTCAACTCTCAATTCCTCCTTATCTGCCACATCTGCTCCTAAGGTGAGGCTGGACACAAATGCTGGAATAACTCAGTGGGACAGGCAGCATCTCTGGATAGAAGGAATGCCTGCCATTTCGGGTCCCTTCTCTCCAGAGATGCTGCCTGTCCTGCTGAGTTACTCCAGCATTTTGTGTCTATCTTCAGTGTAAACCAGCATCTGCAGTTCCATCCTACCCAAGATGAGAGTTTCCATTCCAGGACATCTGTGATGTCCTCATTCTTCAATAAATGTGGTTTCTCCCCCCCCCCCGCTGTCATAGATGGATCCCTCACAAGCTTCTCCTATGTATCCCGTAGTTTTGCTCTTGCTCCCCTCCTCCCCCGATGAACAAGGATAGAGTTCCCCAGTCCTCACCTTTGACCCCATCAGGTTTCATATCCGACACATCATGGTCCAACATTTTCATCACCTCTAACATGATCCCTCCAGGAGTCACATCTTCCCAACTCCACCCCTTTCTGCCTTCCGCAGAGACCGTTACCTCCACAACTCTTTGGTTCACTCATACCTTCCAACCCAAACCACCCCCTGCCCAGGTGCTTTTCCCCATGACCGAGGAGATGTAGCACCTCTCCCTGTACCCCCTCCCTCACCTCCATCCAGGGACCCCAGCAGTCTTTCCAGGTGAGACAGAAGTTCACATGCACCTGCTGATATCATCTACTGCATCCGCTGTTCCCACTGTGTCCGGCACGGTGGCGCAGCGGTAGATTTGCTGCCTTACAGCGCTTGCAGCGCCGGAGACCCGGGTTCGATCCTGACTACGGGTGCTGTCTGTGCGGAGGTAGTACTTTCTCCCTGTGACCACGTGGGTTTTCACCGAGATCTTCGGTTTCCTCCCACACTCCAAAGACGTACATGTATGTAGGTTAATTGGCTTGGTGTATGTGTAATATTGTCCCTAGTGTGTGTAGGATAGTGTTTCTGCGCAGTATCTCTAAACTAAAAACTAATGGCCCTGTCCCATTTGGCGATATTTTTGGCAATTGCCGTCGTCATTGACTGACGTATCAGGGTCGCCGAAAGATTTTGAGCATTTCAAAATCGAGCGGAGACAAAAAAATGTTGTGACACTTGAGGAAATACCGCGCATTAATACGTCATCACGCCGCGTCACGCCGCGTCACTCCGCATCACGCCACAACTTTTTCGGCGACCTTATACGTCAGTCAATGATGCCAACAGTCACGAAAAAAATCACCAAATGGGACGGGCCCTTAAGCCTCCTGTACATTGAAGAGACCAATCACAGACTACGCAAGCATTTTGCCGAATACTTGCGCTCTGTCTGCCAATGTCTATTGGATCTCCCCATTTCTAACTATTTTAACTCAGCTTCCCATTCCCATATTGAACCTTCTATCCTGGGCCTCCCCTACTGCCAGAGTGAGGCCATACACAAACTGGAGGAACTGCACCTCTTATTCCTCTTGATTAGCTTACAACCCAACGGTTTGAACATTGAATTCTCCAATTTTAAGTAATCTCCAACAAACCATCTCCATCGTCTTCCTCTCCTACACCCTCCCATTCTCCTTCTCCCTCTCCTCCTCCCTCCCCTGTGCCCCATCTTAATCCACAAGTTCACAAGTTCACAAATCCACACCTATTTCTTCCACCCCCCACCCCACCTACATTCCTTCCTCTGGCTTCACAATTCACAGCTATTCAATCCTTTTGCTTTTCATCTTGTTTTTGTTTTTTCATCTCTGGCCTTTGTCCACCCACCTACATTCCCTTCCTCTCTGTCCACCCCCCCCCCCCCCCCCCCCAGTCATCAAACAATCATCCTGTTGAGTTTCACTGACTGTATAAGTCATTATCACCTTGCAAACATGTATGTGGGTTAATTGGCTTGGTGTATGTGTAATATTGTCCCTAGTGTGTGTAGGATAGTGTTTCTGCACTGTATCACTAAACTAAAAACTAATGGCCCTGTCCCACTTGGCGATATTTTTGGCAACTGCCGTCGTCATTGACTGACGTATCAGGGTCGCCCCTACATCTTTCCTTGTTCTTCCTTTTTTTTGCATATCATATTCATGTGTTCTATATCTCTGTATTACCGTTTATATCTTTCATTTCCCTTTCCCCTGACTCTCCTTCTGAGGAAGTGTCCCGACTCGAAACGTCACCTATTCCTTTTCTTCAGAGATGCTGCCTGACCCGCTGAGTTACTCCAGCATTTTGTGGCTATCAGACTATCAACCACCCCTCCCCCACTAGACTGTGTTCACCTATTACCTGCCACGCTTTGTTCTGCCCCTCTTCTCTTCCAGCTTAATTTATCCCCATGAAGTCATTGCTGTGTAATATTTATTTCTTAATTAACATTTGAAATTGGTGCAAAGATGTGCAATATCAGCTTGATAAACCGCAATAACTTCCATTTCATTACATTTTTCGCTTTCAGTAAAGTACGAAGCAAACTCAGTATTAAGTCACCGATCATGCATAAATTGCAATATTCCTGCTGGGACAATGATTTTTATTACTGCCTCATTGTAATACCTGATTCATCTGCTGTTCTGCTGTATTCAGTATACAGCATCTGTAAAAACACATTCCATCTCCCCTACATTTTCTGTTCTTCTCAGTACAGTAGCTTCAGTTGCTGTGAAGATGCTTTTATTAAGGTTGTGACCCGCTCCTATTAGACTCAACAGTAATAACATGGTAGATGAGGTGTCTGGAAACAGATACCATTGGGAAGCATGGGGATTGTGTTTAAGTGGGCTAAAGTGGGAGAAAGCTTTGGCAGGATCATAATTGGGCACGAGGCAAAAGCTAGGAAACACAACCAGCGCACCAAACCTGAGGGAAATCCAATTTCTAACTGCTGTTCAACCATCTGTCTTTGTCCAAACAGCTGCCTGTCAAAAAAAACACCTTTTACCTCCATGGCTTTGCCCTACCTCTCCTCTCTTCCAGCTCTCACCCACCACCCCCCCCCACCCCCCAACCCCCCCCCCCCCCACACACACACACACCGTTTCTCCCACCTACAGTCAGTCTGAAGAGGGATTCCGACCCAAAACGTCACCTATCCATGTTCTCCACAGATGCTGCCTGACCTTCTCTACTCCAGCACTTGGTGTCAATTTAGCTGCTATAGGATTTGTCATACCTCTCACTCAGCAAAAAATCTGTCTAAATATTTACTTTTAAAGAGTTTAATTAAAATGCCTGTGACAGTAGATTGCAGAGTAGGAAACATCGTTGATAGAAGTGTCCCGTGGTACATACAGGAGGAAAGGAATGGCAGGAGAGAGGGGGGGGGGGGGGGGGGGGGGGGTTAATAAGAAGTTTAGAAATTGAGGAATAAATGTGTGTGTGAAAATAAGTATTAGAATTAAAATTTCAAGTTGTAATGCGGGTCAGATTAGTTGCTGAAACCAAAAATCAAACAGAAAAGAAAACTGATTTGTTTAAGGAAAAATAGCCGTTACAATGGTATTTGTGAATAACTGTGCATAGCCAACATTTTAATCAACAGTAAATCCTCTATTTCATTAAGGGTCCCTATATTTTAAATACAATACCCATTTTCTGGAATTTTATATTAAATAAAATGTGAGAAATGAAAGGACTATTTTGAAACTATAAGCCATATAACTCCAGATAAAGCCACATATACTCCAGAGTCAGTCTGAAGAAAGGTCCCGATATGAAATGTATTCTGTCCATTTCTTTCCACAGATGCTGCCTGACCCATCAAGTTCCTCCAGCAGTCTGCTTTTTGCTCATAGTCTCCAGAGAGTTTATTCCAGGGCACAACTGACAAAACAATCTGTTGACAGAAGCATGCTCCCTGGCATCAGTATTTTGAATGAAAAGGAATACATTGAACAGAAGAGGGCAGTAAGAACAAATACACCATGACAATAATTTCAACTCCAGTTTCCATAGAAGTTATATTGCAAATAAGGACTCTAAAGGCTCCAGGTCTTCGTAATGATAATTAAAAATCAGCATATGCATTCTGGGTTTCACATTTCCTATAACATTATTGTATGAGACTATTTTGGTCAGAAATTTCTGATAAATATGTCTTCTTGGTTCAATTAATAAACCTACCTAATGCTGAGTTTTCCCAGAAATGTCACTAAGCGGGGGGGCACTTTGACCTAATTAGAAACATAGAATAATTTTCCTGAATTATTTGAGATTGACTTGACATAAGGAACGATGCATGGACTCGCACATCAAATCAATGATGGTCATTCATGCTCTGTCCCATTTACTCCTGAGCTTAGTTTAGTTTAGAGATACAGAACGGAAACAGGCCCTTCAGCCCACCAGGTCCGCGTCGACCAGCGATCCCCGCACATTAACACTATCCTACACACACTAGGGATAATTTTACAATTTTACCAAGCCAATTAACCTACAATCATGTACGTCTTTGGAGTGTGGGAGGAAACCGGCGTTTGTACGTGGAGAACATACAAACTCCGTACATGCAGCACCCGCAGTCGGGATCGAACCCGGGTCTCTGTCGCTGTGAGGCAGCAACTCTACCGCTGCGCCACCATGCCGCCCATAGTTAACATAATCTATGACCACATCCCTGGGATATCATTGTTATAATTCCTCTCTTCCCAAGCTGACCTGATCTGTCTGACTACCGTAAGCCAGCCCAATCCAATTGCCTCAAACATCAACTCTGTTTCCTCTAAAAAAAAATACATTCTGACCATAACTGGATTGTTTTCAATTTATGTTCATCTCTTTCCAGATTTTATTTTCATAACAAAAGACCAACGTGTTTTCCAATCCATTGAAAAAATTGCAGAAGCATTATTTTTCCATTACCTTTCAAACATCGGTTTGCTTTCAGAAAGCAAAGCAGAGACTCCTCGCCACTAAGTGTTTTCAGTGGCTTAATGGAACAAGAGAACACAAGTGGGACTTCATTCTTGATATGATATATGATATGATATCTTTATTTCGAACGATTAAAAAAAAAAAGAAGAAAAGAAAAGATGAAAATGAATAAATAAAAGGAAAATTATATATATACATATATATACATAAATACATACACACATACATACATATACATGTACATATATACATACATATACACATATACACACATACACATATACATAACATATATGTACATACATAAATAAAAAAATCAAAAGCCAATTTCAACATAATACACATTAGACTCGTTGGAAAAGGGATAGGAAGAAGCCTACGCTTGTCAAGTCCTACCCCCATTCTTCACCATTAACAAATGCAAAATTCAATAAAATAAACTAAACAGACAATTCTTGCTCATCTGCACCAATATGTGCACAATAGCAATGGCCAGACGTTCTACTTTGCCTCCAAAGTTGCAAGATGTTGAAGCCAATGGAACAACATTTCAGAATACATATGGTTTAATGGTTCAATGGTTTCCTTATTATCCCATGTACCAAGGTACAGTGAAATACTTTTTTGCATACAGATTGTCAAGACTATCACCATACATACTGTAAGCACCATCCTCCGGTTAGTACAGAGGTATAGAACAGTCCACTGAGTCCATAGGCACGAGGCGTTATTTTACCGCTATTTCACAGCCCATTGCAGCCATTGCCTCCATTCCAGTCGGCCCACGAACCATTATCCCTCACCATGCACAGCCCTCTTCAGCCCTTGTTTCCCGGGAGAGCCTCCCATAGCCGAACTTGAGGGCACAGAGGTAAGGCTCCCCGGGTCTTCTTACTCAGAAGGTCATAAGGTTATAAGTGATAGGAGTAGAATTAGGCCATTCAGCCCATCAAGTCTATTCTGCCATTCAATCATGGCTGTCTCTTCCTCCTAACACCATTCTCCTGCCTTCTCCCCATAACCCGCGACAACTGTACTAATCTAGAAGATTAATGGTCCGCCCCTGTTGCCATTCCCTCCACCTCCTCTCTGGTTCCTGGTCTTCAGGGGTAAGCAGGAGTTCCCTCTCCCGGTGGATTCCCAGCTCCTCAGCAGGTGAGCGAACCTTGCTGTTTGGGGCCACGGCACACGGGGACCTTCTCGACACAGAACTGTTAGCAAGCAGCGAGGTCGGTGCAATTGTCTATGGTTGGCTCATAGTTTAAGATGAGATGAACTGTGAATTCGTAGAATGGCCTGTGGAGCTTTAGCTTAGAATCACTTCTTGTTCCCATGGAACATAACATTTTGCTTTTGATTTGTTGACTCTTTTTGGTCTTGCATTATATTGATTACTAGGCATTATTTTGCAAGGTTTCATATGTTCATAAGTTCTAAGAGCAGAATTAGTCCATTTGGCACATCAAATACAGGGAGGTCATTTAAGACTGAGGTGAGAAAAAACTTTTTCACCCAGAGACTTGTGAATTTATGGAATTCCCTGCCACAGAGGGCAGTGGAGGCCAAGTCACTGGATGGATTTAAGAGAGAGTTAGATAGAGTAGGGGGTGGTGGAGTCAAGGGATATGGGGAGAAGGCAGGCACGGGTTATTGATAGGGGATGATCAGCCATGATCACAATGAATGGCGGAGCTGGCTCGAAGGGCCGAATGGCCTCCTCCTGCACCTATTTTCTATGTTTCTATGTTTCTAAGTCTACTCTGCCATTCAATCATGGCTGATCTATCTTTCCCTCTTAACCCCATTTTCCTGCCTTCTCCCCATAACCCCTGACACCCACACAAATTAAAAAAAAAAGATAAATATTTAAAGGGTGTTAAATATTTTAAAATATTTAAATCTGTTTAAAATGCCATTTTGTTACTTGGCTATAGCACCTTCCTCGTATGCTGTTTGCCTGACAGATACCTAGTCAGAGGGGACTATTCATTCCTCCTTGCCTGTGTTGAACTTTGACCTCTTCTGGCGTTTGATTTCATACTTGACAATTTCTTCTTTCTAGCTTTCGTACGAGATTAATTTTATTTTTCAGGCTTTTTGAATGTTCTAAAGGATTCGGCATCAATTGCTTCTGGTGAAATCTTGCACATACTGCTAACTTTTTGCAAGAAAACTTCTTCTCATCTGCTTCTTTTTGCATCTGCTAATTGCCTTGAGATTCAAGCCTATTCATTTTGGCTCATCTAAGAATAAAATGGATTCATGTTTACTTTATTCATTCTGTTTTATCATTTTGATTCTCTATTAACCATGCTTTAACATTTTCATTTCATGCTTTCTTTCTCATTTGCCTTGATATATCAGGAGTTCTTTATTTGGATATATATTTTGCAGTACTATGACACTCTGACTATACTGTGTTCAGTTTTTCCCCACTGCCATAGGATGGATAGAAACATAGAAACATAGAAAATAGGTGCAGGAGTAGGCCATTCAGCCCTTCGAGCCTGCACCGCCATTCAATATAATCATGGCTGATCATCCAACTCAGTATCCTGTACTTGCCCTCTCCCAATACCCCCTGATATCTTTAGCCACAAGAGCCACATATAATTCCCTCTTAAATATAGCCAATGAACTGGCCTCAACTACCTTCTGTGGTAGAGAATTCCACAGATTCACCACTCTCTGTGTGAAAAATGTTTTTCTCATTTCAGTCCTAAAAGATTTCCCCCTTATCCTTAAACTGTGACCCATTGTTCTGGACCTCCCCAACATCGGGAACAATCTTCCTGCATCTAGTCTGTCCAACCCCTTAAGAATTTTGTAAGTTTCTATAAGATCCCACCTCAATCTTCTAAATTCTAGCGAGTACAAGCCGTGTCTATCCAGTCTTTCTTCATATGAAAGTCCTGACATCCCAGGAGTCAGTCTGGTGACCCTTCTCTGTACTCCCTCGATGGCAAGAATGTCCTTCCTCAGATTAGGAGACCAAAACTGTACGCAATACTCCAGGTGTGGTATCACCAAGACCCTGTACAACTGCAGTAGAACCTCCCTGCTCCTATACTCAAATCCTTTTGCTATGAATGCTAACATGCCATCGCTTTCTTCACTGCCTGCTGCACCTGCATGCCTACTTTCAATGACTGGTGTACCATGACACCCAGGTCTCGTTGCACATTAAGCTGAATAGAGTGCAGAGAAGATCATAAGGTCATAAGTAGAAGCAGAATTAGACCATTTGGCCCATCATGGCTGATCTAACCCCTTAAGCCACAAGGGCTACCCCCCGGTGGCTCAGCACTTCAACTCCCCCTGCCATTCCCCATCCAACCTCTCTGTCCTGGGTCTCCTCCATTGCCAGAGTGAGCAACACCGGAAATTGGAGGAACAGCACCTCATATTCTGCTTGGGGAGTCTGCATCCTGCGGGCATGAACATTGAATTCTCCCAATTTTGTTAGCCCTTGCTGTCTCCTCCCCTTCCTCAGCCCTCGGGCTGTCTCCTCCCATCCCTCAGCCCTCGGGCTCCTCCTCCTCCTTTTTCCTTTCTTCTCCCCGCCACCCCCCATCAGTCTGAAGAAGGGTTTCGGCCCGAAACGTTGCCTATTTCCTTCGCTCCATAGATGCTGCTGCACCCGCTGAGTTTCTCCAGCATTTTTGTGTACCTATGGCTGATCTATATCTCCCTCCTAACCCCATTGTCCTGCCGTATCCTCTGACACCCATACTAATCAAGAATCTATCTATCTCTGCCTTAAAAAATATCCATTGACTTGGTCTCCACAGATTCACCACCCTCTGACTAAAGAAATTCTTCCTTATCTCCTTCCTAAAGGAGCAATAGACAATAGACAATATGTGCAACAATAGGCCATTCGGTCCTTCGAGCCAGCCCTGCAATTCAATGTGATCACGGCTGATCATCCCCAATCAGTACCCCCGTTCCTGCCTTCTCCCCATATCCCCTGACTTCGCTATTTTTAAGAGCCCTATCTAGCTCTTTCTTGAAAGCATCCAGAGAACCTGCCTCCACCACCCTCTGAGGGAGAGAATTCCACAGACTCACCACTCTCTGTGGCCCCTGGTTCTGGACTCCCCCAACATCGGGAACATGCTTCCTGCCTCTAGCGTGTCCAAACCCTTAACAATCTTATATGTTTCAATGAGATACCCTCTCATCCTTCTAAACTCCAGAGTGTACAAGCCCAGCCGCTCCATTCTCTCAGCATATGACAGTTCCGCCATCCTGGGAATCAACCTTATAAACCTACGCTGCACTCCCTCAATAGCAAGAATGTCCTTCATCAAATTAGGGGACCAAAACTGCACATAATACTCCAGGTGTGGTCTCACTAGGGCTCTGTACAACTGCAGAAGGACCTCTTTGCTCCTATATTCGATTCCTTTTGTTATAAAGGCCAACATGCCATTCGCTTTCTTCATTGCCTGCTGTACCTGTATGCTTACTTTCATAGACTAACCCCAGATCCCGTTGTACTTCCCCTTTTCCCAACTTGACACCATTTAGATAGTAATCTGCCTTCATGTTTTTGCTACCAATGTGGATAACATTTATCCACATTAAACTTCATCTGCCATGCATCTGCCCACTCCCCCAACCTGTCCAAGTCATCCTGCATTCTCATAGCATCCTCCTCACAGTTCACACTGCCACCCAGCTTTGTGTCATCAGCAAATTTGCTAATGTTACTTTGAATCCCTTCTTCCAAATCATTGATGTATATTGTAAATAGTTGCGTTCCCAGCACCGAGCCTTGCGGTACCCCACTAGTCACTGCCTGCCAATCTGAAAGGGACCCGTTAATCCCTACTCTTTGTTTCCTGTCTGCCAACCACTTCTCTATCCATGTCAGCATCCTACCCCCAATACCATGTGCCCTAAATTTGCCCACTAATCTCCTATGTGGGACCTTATCAAATGCTTTAACATCCTTTAATTCTGAGCCTTTGACCTCTTGTCCTAGACTCTCCAACTAGTGAAAACAAAAAGATTTATGAAGATGCTGCCAGGACTCCAGGACTTGAGGGGTTGAGCTATAGGGTTATAGGACTATAAGGTTGGGCGGACTAGGAGTTTATTCCTTGGAGTGCAGGGCGCTGAGGGTGATCTTACAGAGATGTGTATCATCATGAGGGGAATAGAAATGGTGAGTGCATAGAGTCTTTTACCCAGAGTAAGGAATCAACAACCAGAGGACATAGATTTACGGAGAGAGGGGCAAGATTTAATACATACCTGAGGGACAACTTTTTCACAATAGGGTATATGGAACAAGTTGCCAGAGGAGGTAGTTGAGGCAGGTACATGGACAGGAAAGAATTTGAGAGATATGAGTCAAACGTTGGCAAATGGGACTCTATAACTTCCCAAAATGTGACTGTCAGAAATGCAGCTAAAAACTGGTGAGCTAGGTTTTAAGAAAAAAACATTATTTTGCACGACCACTTCTTCTTGGAAGCCGAGATTAGGCAATGTCACCCAAAGAAACAATCTGCTGATTTTATTTTACTCTTGGAAAGATCTAAAATGGTTGAATTGGCGAGAGGGCAGGGATTGTAACAACTGATCTTGACCTTGATTGATGCGTGGGAGCCTATGCATGTTGCTGCCACACGCTTCATATTAAGGAAACGGACGCCGTGAATTGTCCATGTACAATGTGGGCAGGATTTTCATTATAGAATCCCTTCCTTTTTCAATCTTCTTCTGTCTTCATAATCAAGTCAAAGCTGGGTCCTACATGGACCATTGTTAAATCAGCTATGGGAATGGATCTGCTGACTCTTGCTGGACCGCAGTTCCAGAGCCAGGGCCGCAGTGTCAATGTTGACCCGTTGATCGGTGCAGAAGTCCCAATGATGTTGTAATCAGACGCCTCACCTGGCCTAGGCAACACAATTCCATGTGGTCTTCGGGGGGGGGGGGGATTTCAAGTGCGCTCTCGTAATTTTGTCCGGATTAAAGGAGGTGTTGGACCACCAGTTGCCGGAAAATTGATGGTGGACCTGTACTCATTTTCCAATCTCAACTCCACTGAGGAAATTGAAACAGTGCATTTTCCTTTGAGGACATAAACTGCCCCGACTGTCCAAGAAGCCAGGTGTAAAGAGCTGAATTGCAACTGCCCGAGAGCAATTGATTAGATAGCTCTCCATGCTGCAGTTCGTTCTTGCCTTGGAGAAATAAAAAAGTACAGGAAGGATGCCTCGTAATTCTTCTCTGAATGTACAGAGTTAACGTGTTATTCTTTGCCTCTGAAATGCATTTATTTTGACTTCAATGAAACTGAATCTCGGAGGTGGAATAAAGAGCATTGACGGTACACTAAGGCATGTTCCGTACTCTGTACAAAGGATGCGTTTCTAGACATATAAATTCAAAGGCAGGAGTGTCTCTGGAACATCTCTGTCCTCAGCTATGGTAACTTTACCTGATGTGCAAGCTGTAGTGTTAGAGCGAGAGCGGTTTTGAAGGAATTCCTGGCCAATAGCTTTTATAATTGCCTATTACATTTGCAGTCACTCTCCCTTTTAGAACTCAGTTATGAGTTATCGTAACTGATTATGCATGAATTTCTGATCTTCAAAATAATGAGTTTGGCAAGTGCCTAAAAGTGTTATCTGTGGTGTAGACAAGGAATTAACCTTGGTCATATACTCTCAGAAGCTCTTCCAGCTAAATCGACACTTTCTTTCAGAGAAGTGAGTGAAATTTTTACAGCTGAAGCATGGTAAATTATGTATGAGACAATTTGATGGATGTTTGTTAGCCTTTCTATTGAAGCATGCACTCAAAAGTTTTAGTTACAGTTGGGCCTTGATATCAGAATCTCTTTGTTAAAATAGATTTCCCTTCACGTTTCCCACTGACATTTCTGAGCGTAATTGAGTGTGCGTAGAGGGCACTTTTGGCTTTCCTGTTTGTCATAGTTACAACACAGAAATCTCGTTGCAGCAACTAGAAGTCATAGTTTGGAAGACATCCAGTATGCAGCATGTAATGTTTATTAAACCAAAAAAAAAGATATTGCTCATGTAAGATTAAGCCAAGCAAAGCAACATGGTTTGATGTTTGTGAATACGTTTCTTGTCCCGTTGGCTGGAAAAGATTTTACACCGGAAAATGAATAAATGTAACACATATCCCGCTGCATTAGGACCAGTTGGCATGTATCGCATTACTTTATTCTCAACATCTTGCATTTTTCCAGTATTAACAAGATGAATAGTGAGCAATTTATTTTTGTAATAACATTTCCAAGCGTATTAAAGTAAACTACACAAAATGTTGGAGTAACTCAGAAGATAGATACAAAATGCTGGAGTAACTCATCGGGACAGGCAGTATCTCCGGAGAGAAGGATTGGGTGACGTTTCGGGTCGAGACCCTTCCTCAGACTGAAAGAAGGGCCGAGGCCCAAAACGTCACCCATTCCTTCTCTTCAGAAATGCTGCCTGTCCTGCTGAGTTGCTTGAGCATGTTGTGTCTATCTTCGATTTCAAGAGAGTTTATTGTCATGTGTCCCAGATAGGACAATGAAATTCTGCCTTTGCTTCAGCACAACAGAATATAGAAGGCATGAATACAGAACAGATCAGTGTGTCCATATACCATTGTATAAATATATACACACATGAATAAATAAAACAGATAAAGTGCAAATAAACAGATAATGGACTATTAATGTTGAGAGTTTTGTTTGAGTTGAGTTCAATAGCCTGATGGCTGTGGGGAAGTAGCTGTTTCTGATCCATTATCTGCGGTTCTTTCCTACACAAAGTAAACTACACCTTTGATTTGAGATTTTGATTGTTATGATAGAAATCTTAGAAGCTTGCCAAATATTAATAAGTTTTAATGATCAAATATACTGCAGTTTGAATGATCAAATATACCGAATTTAGCAACATTACAAGACTTTGAAAACATGTTTTCATTTGTCCTTCTCAGGGTTGCACACTTCATTGTACAGAATTGAAGAAAACTAATGCAAATGACACTTCCATTTATGGATAATGCACCATTAGACACAGACCAGACTACTCACCATTGACTCCAGCTACACTTCACATTGCCTTGGAAAAGCAGCCAACATAATCAAAGACCTGTCTCATCCTGGTTATTCCTCCTTCATTCCTGTCGGGCAGAAGATACAGAAGCTTGTAAGCATGCACCACCAGACTGAGCAACAGTTTCTGCCCCTCTGTCGCCAGGTTTCTTAATGGTCCTTCCATATGCTGGGGTACTGTCCTATTCACCTTTACCCCATTGTGGAGATTGGACTTTGGCTCCAGATGTAATGCACTCCAATTCTGAGAATTATATTCAGCATTGCGTATCTTTCCCTTTACTCTAGCTGTGGTACTTGCGTAGGGCTTGATTGTATTAATGAATAGTATTATCTGATTTGATTGGGTAGTTTGGTTTACTTTTTGTTGCGTGTTATCAGTCAAAGACTGTACATAATTACAATCAAGCCATTCATTGTGTGTAGATGAAGGATGAAAGGTACAACATTTAGTGCAAGACATAGTCCGATTAAAGGTAGTTCAAAGGTCTTAAATTATTCCTTCGATCATGTCGAATATGATGAGTGTTTGTCGGCACTGTGCCTGTCCTCGCTGGAGTTTAGAAGAATGAGGGGGGGGACATACAGAATAGTGAAAGGCTTGGATAGAGTGGATGTGAAGAGGATGCTTCCACTAGTGGGAGAGTCTAGGTCATAGCCTCAGAATTATAGGACCTTCTTTTAGGAAGGAGATGAGGAATTTCTTTAGTCAGAGGGTGGAGAATCTATGGAATTCTTTGCCACAGAAGGCTGTGGAGCCCAAGTCAGTGGATATTTTTGTGGCTGCAATAGATAGATTATTGATTAGTACGGGTGTCAGAGGTTTTGAGGACAAGGCGGGGGAATGGGGTTAGGAGGGAGAGATAGACCAGCAATGATTGAATGGTGGAGTAGACTTGATGGGCCAAATAGCCTAATTCTACTCCTATTCTTTGTGACATGTCCTTATGTCCTATTGTCTTAGACTCTCCAGCCTCATAGCATCTGCCATGTTCCAATAGAATAACAAAATCTGGTGACTGCTTGAAGCCTTATTTGGGCATTGCAAACCCCAAATTTTGAGAGAGAGAAATTACAGACATTTTTTCTCTAAAAGCATTTTGGATGACTGATGAGATAACTTGGATAACTGTATAGATTGGTCTAGACATTTAACATTTACAGGTCTATTAACTTGAATGTGTTTATAAATGCATGCGTTAAAATTTCAGTATCACAGTTCATTGTTGAAATGCAACAGGCTTCAAGGGGGCTACTCTACAAAATGTATTAATATATTACAAAAAGAAAAAGCTGGTATGAGGAATTTATTTTATGGAAAGCACTTCTGAGGTTTAGTTTTAAGTTTATTATTACTAGACTAAGTGGGACCCGTTGGGTCCCATTCCCACACGGGTGGCCTGGTCCCCCAACGCAATTTTCCACCACTCCAGCAATTCCAATATTCCACCACTCACGCATAGCCCCCAACTGCGCAGGCGCAGCTGACTGGTTCCCGCTGAAATGCCCCTGATCCCCCCTCCTCCCCTCACCCCCCCCCGACTCCACCCCTTGCCCTCCACCCCCCCACGGACTTACTCCATCCCACCACCCCCCCCCCCCACATCCACTCTTAGCGGCTCTCCGGCAGCACAGCCATTCCCTCACATTGGGTTCCCATTGTGACGTGGAACACGCAGGTATTACTGCGCAGGCGCAGCTGATGGGCGCGGCAAGTGGAAAAGGGATTTATTAAAGCTTAAAATGTGAATAACACATAAAATATGAAAGCAATTTAAACGTTAAAGAGGAGATTTATTCAGTCCATTCTTTCTTGTTGTATCTCCTATTGCATTCTACAGCCGGGGGGATGGGGTCGGCTTCAGGCGGGGCATGTCGGGGGCCGGTGGGGGGAGCGTCCTGCAGCCTGGGGAGGGGCACGGCTTCAGGCGAGGCTGTCAGGGGCCGGTAGGGGAGGGGGGGAGCGTCCTGCAGCCTGCGGAGAAGGACGGTGGGGGGGCTTTCTGGAGAGCTAGTATGGGCGTTGTGGGCCAAAGGGACTGGTTTCCAGAGGGCTAGTATGGATATTGTGGGCCGAATGGATTATTGGGCTAGTCTAGTCCTGAAGCTGGGGATGGGGTGGCTTCAGGTGGGGGCCGGCAGGAGCGTTCTGTAGCTGGAGGAGGGGGATGGCTTCAGGCAGGGGGCGGTGGGGGGTGGGAGTGCTGCCTTGGCCTGCCGCTGCCATGGCCTGCCGCTGGGAGGGGGGGGGGGGGTATGCGTGGGGAGGGGGATGAGGGTGGACTCACAGTTCACTCAGTCATGGCTTGTGGACTCACAGTTCACTCAGTCAAGGCTTGTGGACTCACAGTTCACTCAGTCACGGCTTGTGGACTCACAGTTCACTCAGTCACGGCTTGTGGACTCACTGTTCACTCAGCCATGGCTTTTGGACTTACAGTTCACTCAGCCACGGATTATGGACTCATGGTTCCCTCAGCCATGGCTTGTGGACTCACAGTTCAGTCACTCATGGCTTGTGGACACAGTTCACTCACTCATGGCTTGTGGACTCACAGTTCACTCACTCACGGCTTGTGGACCTCTGGACACAGGCTCAACTTCTGGACTCAAGCACGACTTCCGGATTCAGCACGGCTTCCGGACACAGCGCGAATTCCAGACTCAGCGCGACTTCTGGACTCTGCGCGACTTCCAGACAGCGCAGCTTGTAGACTCATAGTTCACTCACTCATGGCTTGTGGACTCACAGTTCACTCACTCACAGCTTGCAGACTCGCATTTCACTCACGGCTTGTGGACTCACAGTTCACTCACTCACGGCTTGTGGAATCACAGTTCACTCACTCACGGTTTGTGGAATCACAGTTCACTCACTCACGACTTGTGGACTCACAGTTCACTCATGGCGGCTTGTGGACTCAGAGTTCACCCACTCACGGCTTGTGGACTCACAGTTCACTCACTCACGGCTTGCAGACTCGCATTTCACTCACGGCTTGTGGGCTCACAGTTCACTCACTCACGGCTTGTGGAATCACAGTTCACTCACTCACGACTTGTGGACTCACAGTTCACTCATGGCAGCTTGTGGACTCAGAGTTCACTCACTCATGGCTTGTGGACTCACAGTTCACTCACTCACGGCTTGTGGACTCACAGTTCTGGACTCAACTCTCACTCATGGCTTCCGGGCTGACTGACTCATGCCTGGCCTCCGGGGCTTTATTCTCCTCACCCCCAGAAGGGGCATTACCTTCATGGTGACTGACAGGCGAGAAGACCAATCTGCTGACCTCACGATTTTTTAAACCTTCCTAACTTTTCTAATATTCCACCGATCGGAACAAAGCTTGGTGCACTTAGAGCAGAGGAGAACAGTGGGCAAGGTGGCAAAATATCCTAGCAATACATGCTACCGTTTTTGCGCAAATTTAAAAACAACGCAGACCGGGTCAAATGAGTTTTTTAATAATAGTATAGATAGATATAGATTGCACATGTACCAAGGTGAAGTGACAAGCTTAGTTTTGCGTGCTATCTAATCAACTCAGATAATACCATACATAAATACAACTGAGTACAACAGGTAGGAGGGAAAATACAGAACGCAGAATATAGTTTTCAGCATTAAAGTGTAATAGGTCCAGAGCCAAAGTCCAATGTCCGTAATGAGGAAGCAGAGAATCAGACTCTATTTGGGTTTTGCAGGTTAAGTGTTCAAGGTTTATACTGTGGGTGGCACAGTGATGCAATTGTAGAGTTGCTGCCTTACAGCTTCATAGACCCTTCATAGAGTTCAATCCTAACTGCAGGTGCTGTCTGTACGGAGGTTGTACGTTCTCCCCATGATCGATTGGGTTTTCTCCACATGCTCCGCTTTCCTCCCACATTCCAAAGACGTGCAAATTTGTAGGTTAACTGGGCTTCTGTAAATTACCCCTAGTGTGTAGGATGGAACTAGTGTATGGGTGACTTCTCGGTCGGCATGGACTCGGTGGGCTGAAGGGCCTGTTTCCACACTGTATCTCCAAACTAAACTAAACTAAACATAGAAGCATGGAATGCAATTCTCATTCCCACAAAGAATTCATAATTTTAGCTGAGCTGTATGTTCAAGAACATGACATGAATCTGTGGAATTCTCTGCCACAGAAGGTAGTTGAGGCCAGTTCATTGGCTATATTTAAGAGGGAGTTAGATGTGGCCCTTGTGGATAAAGGGATCAGGGGGTATGGAGAGAAGGCAGGTACAGGATACTGAGTTGGATGATCAGCCATGATCATATTGAATGGCGGTGCAGGCTCGAAGGGCCGAATGGCCTACTCCTGCACCTATTTCCTATTTTTCTATGAAATAGGATGAGGAATAGGCATCCGCCACTTTGAACCTGCCCGATTTTCATTAAGATTTTGGGTGATTTTTTAATCTCACTGCCGTCTTCAAGATTTATTACCATATCCCTTAATTCCATTAGTTAAGTTAGCAGGCATCCATCTGTGAAGGACGATGGTGCAGCCTTGATATTGTCCTGCTTGGAGATGGGAATGTTTCATCTGTGGTTGCATTCCCTGCTTGGATGACTAGGCGTCTCCTAGACAAGCCGACCCTCCCACAGCTCCCACAGGTGAAGCTGTCTATGGCTGTTGGATAGGGGAGTGAGTTGTGGTTGCCATAGACCATTTTGTGGCATTGATGCCTGGCCTCCAGTCTAGAATCACATAGTGTTGTGGTGCTTCATACCTGCCTAGTGGTTCACAAGTTCACAAGTCATAGGAGTGGAATTAGGCCATTTGGCCCATCAAGTCTACTCTGCCATTCAATCATGGCTGATCTCTGCCTCCCAATCCCATTTTCCTGCCTTCTCCCTATAACCTTTGACACCCAATCTATTCAAGAATTTGTCTATCTCTGCCTTAAAAATACCTACTGACTTGGCCTCCACAGCCCCCTGTGGCAATGTTCCACAGATTAACCACCCTCTGACTAAAGAAGTTCCTCCTCACCTCCTTTCTAAAAGAGCGCCATTTAATTCTGAGACTATGACCTCTGGTCCTAGACTCTCCCACCAGTGCAAACATCCTTTCCACATCCACTCTATCTATGCCTTTCATTATTCTGTAAATTTCAATGAGGTCCCTCCTCAACCATCTAAACTCCAGCGAGTAGAGGCCCGTTGCTGTCAAACACTCATCATATGCTAACCCACTCATTCCCGGAATCATTCCTCCACATCCCCTCCTTTATCTCTTTAATTCCCAGTCATGTATGGATCTCTGTTTTGAACGAGCAAAATGACTGGATCCCAGTCATCTGGGGCAGAGAATGTCAAAGGTTTACTATCATTGACTGAAGAAATATTTCCTCATTTAGTTTTTAGTTTTACTTTCAGAGATGCAGCATGGATACAGGCCCTTCGGCCCACCAAGTCCACACCAACCAGTGATGCTGGTACGCTAGTTCTATCCTACAGGTTAGAAGCAATTTACAGATGCCAATTAGTCTACAAACCTGCTGATCTTTGCAGTGTGGGAGGAAGCCGGAGCACCTGGAGAAAACCCATGTGGTCACAGGGAAAATGTGCAAACTCCTTACTCGTAGTCAGGATTGAACCTAGGCCTCTGGTGTTGTAAGGCAGCAACTATACCGCTGTGCCACCATGCCACTCCCGAGAACCCTTTATTCTGAAACAATAGACAATAGACAATAGGTGCAGGAGTAGGCCATTTGGCCCTTCGAGCCAGCACCGCCATTCAATGTGATCATGGCTGATCATCCCCAATCAGTACCCCGTTCCTGCCTTCTCCCCATATCCCCTGACTCCGCTATTTTTAAGAGCCCTATCCAGCTCTCTCTTGACAGCATCCAGAGAACCTGCCTCCACCGCCCTCTGAGGCAGAGAATTCCACAGACTCACCACTCTCTGTGAGAAAAAGTGTTTCCTCGTCTCCGTTCTAAATGGCTTACTCCTTATTCTTAAACTGTGGCCCCTGGTTCTGGACTCCCCCAACATCTGGAACATGTTTCCTGCCTCTAGCGTGTCCAAGCCCTTAACAATCTTATATGTTTCAACTCTGTACAGACAGCACCCGTAGTCAGGATCGAACTCGTGTCTCTGGGGCCGTGAGGCTGCAACTCTACCGCTGCGCCACCGTGCAATATATGTGCACCGTTCAGAACACTGGAAAGTATATGAAACCATTCTACCTGATTCTAAACTCCTGAGCCAAGGGAAATACCCTGTTATGTTGATGTTTCAGTGAGATCTCACATTCTCTTAAGCCCCACAGTCACAGTATACTCAATTTCTCCTTTTCCACAACGTGCAATCTCCAGTTAACAGCTCAAGTTACCCCATTTGTTGTACATTTCTTTGGTTATTAATTCAGTGCTTCAGAGATTCCTTGAGGAAACCCAAGCAACAAATGTATTTCTGACATCCAATAGACAAACTGATAAATTTAGCACCTTCACTCGTCACCTACTGAGCCCTGGTTTTAAAGCCCGCTTGATTAATCTGATTTAAAACTAGACTTTATTGCATTTAAAAAGTTATTTACATCGAACATAGTTCCAGTTAATACATTGCTGGGCACGTTTATCTTTACATATACTTTCCAGTGTTCTGAACGGTGCACCATGGCGCAGTGGTAGAGTTGCTGCCTCACGGCGCCAGAGACCCAGGTTCGATCCTGACTACGGGTGCTGTCTGTACAGAGTTTGTATGTTCTCCCTGCGACCTTTGTGGCTTTTCTCCGGGTGCTCCGGTTTCCTCCCACATTCCAAAGTCCTACAGGTTTGCAGGCTAATAGGCTTGGTAAAATTGTAAATTGTCCCTGTTGTGTAGGATAGTGTTCGTGTGTATCTCTAAACTAAACTAAAGTTAAAAAAATCAAAATATGTGCAGAGATCTCTAATTAATTCTGCACAAAAACCTGAGGGTGTTGTTGCTGGTGATGGAGGGGGTCTAGGCAAGAAGTGTTATCTGCTACCCATAAGTGGAAGCGCATGCCCTTTATGGAATTATCAACCTCACAGCATCTACTCTGGGATCTTGGATTCCAGCTGGAAATGCTCAGCCACCTTCCACTCAAAAGGATTTGAGTATAGGAGCAGGGAGGATCTACTGCAGTTGTACAGGGTCTTGGTGAGACCACACCTGGAGTACTGCGTACAGTTTTGGTCTCCTAATCTGAGGAAAGACATTCTTGCCATAGAGGGAGTACAGAGAAGGTTCACCAGACTGATTCCTGGGATGGCAGGACTTTCATAGGAAGAAAGACTGGATAGACTCGGCTTGTACTCGCTAGAATTTAGAAGATTGAGGGGGGATCTTATAGAAACTTACAAAATTCTTAAGGGGATGGACAGGCTAGATGCAGGAAGATTATTCCCGATGTTGGGGAAGTCCTGAACTAGGGGTCACAGTTTAAGGATAGGAGGGAGGTCTTTTAGGACCGAGATGAGAAAATCATTTTTTACACAAAGAGTGGTGAATCTGTGGAATTCTCTGCCACAGAAGGTAGTTGAGGATAGTTCATTGGCTATATTTAAGAAAAAGTTAGATGTGGCCCTTGTGGCTAAAGGGATCAGGGGGTATGGAGAGAAAGCAGGTACAGGGTACTGAGTTGGATGATCAGCCATGATCATATCGAATGGCGATGCAGGCTCGAAGGGCCGAATGGCCTACTCCTGCACCTATTTTCTATGTTTCTATGTTTCCACTCCTTCAGCTGGACGACCAATGGCCTTTGGATGAACCATGAGGCTCATTTTTACCAAATTACTGGTCTTTCAGCTTCTGAAGTTCTCAGCGTAGATCATGGTGTTAATTGTTACGTTTGAACAAATTACCAAGAGATCCCCGGTAAACGTTGCTCCTAGCCAACAAATTGAGAGAGGTATGGCTGTTTAACCTGGGACAAACTTGCTTCCAGAAATCGTTAATTTTAACCTTTGGACCTGATCTTCTCTTCCTTTCTGTAAGGTACACACAAAGGATATCTTATGCCAATATTCTGTCTGATGATAGGAGAAGAGATACACAACATTTCTAAGTACAAAGCAAATTGGGAATGACCTCTGATATGCAGCCACTTTCTCCTTTGTACTTGCTTTGATAGAGACTAACGTGATATTTATCTGTCATTGGCACACTGTATCTAGGAAGCCGCAGGTTTCCACAGTGGGATTTCTCAGCTTCAGATCAATTAAAATTTTAAGATAAAATTGTAGGCCAATGCAAAATGGGTATAACAGTAGATTAAAGAATACAGAGGCAAGCGTCGTGAAACTGGATCTCAATCTAAATGAGTTACTGTTTCTAGCAAGTGAATTATGGTGCCTAATTTTAACATGCCAAAATTTGGTGCCAAAATTTAAGCACAGGATATTTTAACACTGAGGCTACATTTATTTTCTGATTGTTCACTATGTGCGCATTTAGAGATAGGAAGTCAGCATTAAGCATGCAGCACAGTGGCGCAGCAGTATAGCTACTGCCTTACAACAGCAGAGACCCTGGTTCAATCCTGACTACGGGTGCATTTCTGTACGGAGTTTGTACATTCTCCCCATGACCTGCGTGGGTTTTGCCGAGATCTTCGGTTGCCTCCCACACTCCAAAGACGTACAGATTTGTAGGTTAATTGGCTTGGTTATAAATGTAAAATTGTCCCTAGTGTGTGTAGGATAGTGTTAATGTACGGGGATCACTGATCGGTGTGAATTCGGTGGGCCGAAGAGCCTGTTTCTGGGCTGTATCTCTAAACTAAACTAAATAAAGCAATGAAAAGTTATGCAGCCAATTTACCTGTGGGATTAACAAATTTACTAAGTCTTTGTGAGTTCATTTGCTTCATTCAGTGCATTCCCAGCCCCATTGTGAAAACCCCCTTTTGTTACTCATGGAAAGCTTAAATGCTCCAAGTAATATAGACAATAGACAATAGGTGCAGGAGTAGGCCATTCGGCCCTTCGTGCCAGCACCGCCATTCAATGTGATCATGGCTGATCATCCCCAATCAGTGCCCCGTTCCTGCCTTCTCCCCATAGCCCCTGACCACTATTTCTAAGAGCCCCATCCAGCTCTCTCTTGAAAGCATCCAGAGAACCGGCCTCCACCGCCCTCTGAGGCATATAAATTGTGAACTATCTAAATGCGATGCGAAAAAACAAATTCTAAAATACAGAACTAAAGCTTCACCTTCCTGGGTTGAAACCAAATTTCTGTCGCTTTCCATTTATAGACGGGCCGGTGGCACAGCAGTAGTGGTGCTGCCTTACAGTACCAGAAACCCCGGTTCAATCCTGACTACGGGCGTTATCTGTACAGAGTTTGTACAATGACCGCATGGGTTTTTCCAGGTACTCCAGTTTCCTCCCACAGTCCAAAGATGTCTAGGTTTGTAGGTTAATTGGCTTTAGTAAGAATTGTGCTAGTGTTCGGGGATCCCTGGTTGACATGAACTCGGTTGGCCAAAGAGCCTATTTCCGCTGTATCTCTAAACTAAACTATCTAAAGGAAACTAAGAATCTTTTAAACTATATATCTTTAATCTATAATTTAAGATATGCATATACACTATACATTATGTAACTATATTTGTGTGTGGATGACTGGGTGAAAGTACATCTTCTAGATGCGCTGGGACCTCAGCATCCTCAGTGATGTGACCTGGGGTCATCGGGTGTTTCGTGTCTCACAACAACAGACACCCTTGCCCAGGCGACCCAGCCGGGGTTGATCAATCCCCGACTTGCGTCCCAGTAGCAACCGCCCACGGATCAGCCCTCTTAATCCAAAGCCACCTAGTGGCTTTCTCTGCGGCTTCGCACGCGGATTGAATGGCCCTCTTCTTTGCCAGCCCCGTAAAGCCCAACTGGTTGAGGACTTTGCAGAGTGAGCTTCCTGCAAAGCCTCTACAGCCCACCTCCATGGGCTCATAGTATGTCTTCCAGCCTCTGTCCTGGCACACCTCCACCAGTTCCTGGTACTTTGCGCGTTTCCTCGTATTATATGTTGGTGCGGACCAGATGGCTTAATCTTTTAATATTTTTCTTTCACTTTGAATACCACTTATATCCTTCATTCAAGGTTGGAAGACCCCCTTTATTAAGTCTCACACAGTAAAACACAATATCATGCATGGGTTCTTTCACAGTCTGGATATGATAAGTATGCAGGTGCTTATCTTAACTTAGGAGGCCAGCTTTAGCTTTCCAGCAGAGAAAGCTATTGAATGAAAATGTGTTGTTCAATATCTGCAGTTTCAATTAACCCCTGGGTGCCATGTCTCCCATCAGTCAAGAGATTTTCCTTTTATATTATCAGCTTCTCGACTTTTTCAACATCACCTGCACCTAAAAGATATTGCCGAAGATGCAAGTTACACAAACTGAAACTCTGATATAAGTCTTTGGGATCTCAGAGGATTTGCTAGCTTAAGATATGTATCGTTTTTTATTTGTAGAACAGCAGAACTCTATGCTGGCATTTTAAAGACCACATCACAGAGGTATCTGATTGTGATTTCCAGGGGGAAACTGATTCTTACCAGAGAGTATGATTAAGTGCACTCCGTTAAACTTTTTAGCACAAAACACAAAAAAATAGGAGCAGGGATATTTATTTCTTCAGATTCTGTCATTTTTGTTAGCTTGCATCAGGTTTTATGAACTCATACTGTTATAATATTGCAGTTATCTTGCCTGCTCAATAAATCTTTGAACTAAGGATTTAAAGATGACAAAGCAATGCATAAATGTAATTTAATTTAGTTTAGTTTATGTGACAATAAACTGAACTCAACTCAACTCATTAATGTCATGTGTACCGAGGTACAGTGGAAAGCTTTTTTGTTACACCTAATCTGAGGAAAGACATTCTTGCCATAGAGGGAGTACAGAGAAGGTTCACCAGACTGATTCCTGGGATGTCAGGACTTTCATATGAAGAAAGACTGGATAGACTCGGTGTGTACTCGCTAGAATTTAGAAGATTGAGGGGGGGATCTTATAGAAACTTACAAAATTCTTAAGGGGTTGGACAGGCTAGATGCAAGAAGATTGTTCCCGATGTTGGGGAAGTCCAGAACAAGGGGTCACAGTTTAAGGATAAGGGGGAAATCTTTTAGGACCGAGATGAGGAAAACATTTTTCACACAGAGAGTGGTGAATCTCTGGAATTCTCTGCCGCAGAAGGTAGTTGAGGCCAGTTCATTGGCTATATTTAAGAGGGAGTTAGATGTGGCCCTTGTGGCTAAAGGGATCAGGGGGTATGGAGAGAAGGCAGGTACAGGATACTGAGTTGGATGATCAGCCATGATCATATTGAATGGCGGTGCAGGCTCGAAGGGCCGAATGACCTACTCCTGCACCTATTTTCTATGTTCTATGTTTCTATGCTACCCAGTCATTAATTGACTACATTAAGGTAATTTTGATATAATCATGAAAAATACAGGACAATTTGCACCATACAGGATAAGGTAATTTTCTTCAGCAGATTTTTGCAGTTAACAGCATTGAATGAAGGACAGGTAGAGATCATACATCATAAGAAGGAATCTTGTATATGGCTTTGTGGATTAATATTGGGAAGATGACACTTGACCTCTCTGTTATTCAATTTCTTCATATAGTCAGGAAAACGGGGTGCCCTTTATGCAAGAAAGGGATCTATGCTGGATCTGGACCATTGATTTTTAATTTGTAAACTGTGAGATTAAAATCAAGGGAGAATTAACTGATTTAAACAAATGGACCGTTCACATCCATGGATCAAATCCTTGCAGTTATTTAAGTCCTTCTGATGAGTAGCCACGGTTGGAATGCAGCTAAAAGTAGCAGCTGTTTGTGTACAATAAGGTTTTGAAAAACACAAAAGAACCAGTTCAAGTGAAATAAATAGAAAATCCTTTTCATGAAATAAATAGAAAATTGACCCATATCCCCCCTTCTGACTTTCCACACTCCCTTTTCTTTCCTTATCTGGCATCCTTTTGTCTCCATTTTACCTCTACATAGAAACAAAAAATTGGTGCAGGAGTAGGCCATTCGGCCCTTCGAGCCAGCACTACCATTCAATATGATGATGGCTGATCATCCAAAATCAGTACCCTATAGCGAGCCACATGTTGTGAATCAAAGTTATCTTTATAAAGCCACACAGAGAACATCGCACATGCGAATGGGGAGGGTTTTTCCAGGGTTCTCAATATATACCAGGGCACACCCCTTAACCATGTGTTGACTGCTTCCCGCCAAACACAGTCACGTGACCCTGCCAGCCCAAGAGCCGAGGTTCGCTCAGTAAGTGACCTAACCACCAGGTGTGCCACAGCACCCCCCACCTCCCCAGAACCGGGGGCACGAAAACAAATCGGTAGATGAATGAGGCGGCCGGACCTCGTACACCCATCCCCCTCACCAGGGGACACAACCAGCATAGGCGAAGGCGGGAGGGGCCGGGACTGCCCCTGCGACGAGGCTGGGCCACCAACACTGGCTGACCAATGTCCAAATGGGCCGGCTTAAGGCGAACCACTGATACACAAATGGGCCGGCCCCCCATGTCCAAAACAAAAGTCGTCAGTCCATGCTGCAGCACCCGGAAAGGACGCTCGTACGCACGCTGCAACAGTGACTGGTGAGCGTCGCAACGCAGGAACACATACAGGCAGTCCTGGAGAGCAGGCGGAATGTGGGAACGAACACACCCATGGCGAGACGTCGGGACAGGAGAGAGCGTGCCCACCTACTCCCGCAACCAAACCAACACAGTTGAGGGAGGCTCCTGCATACCACGTGCCACTGGAACGAAATCGCCCGGAACCGTAAGTGGAGCACCATAAACCAATTCAGCAGAGGAAGAAGACAAGTCCTCCTTCTGGGACGTATGAATCCCCAACAAAACCCACGGCAACTCATCCATCCACTCCAGTCCCGTGAGCCATGCCTTCAGAGCAGGCTTAAGATGATGGTGAAACCGCTCCACCAAATCGTTGGACTGTGGATGATAGGCCGTGGTATGATGTAGCTGAACCCCCAACAAGCAGGCCATAGCCGACCACAACTCAGAGGTGAACTGAGCCGCCCGTTCTGACGAAATGTCCACCGGCACACCGAAACGGGCGATCCAGTGGGCAGCGAGGGCACGGGGACACATCACAGCAGAGGTACCAGCCATAGCGACAGCCTCCGGCCACCGTATAAAATGATCCACCACAATAAGGAGATGAGTGACACCCCGGGACGGGAGGCAGTGGACCCACGATATCCACATGAATGTGATCAAAAACTTTTGCCATTAACGAGCAAAGCGACCTTGGGACCTTGATGTTTATGAGGCAAGTCAGACAGGGAACAGGCGTTGAGGCACGGCAATAACATGTATGGGCGCCCAGACGTGATGCTGAATCTTAGACGTCTGGCAAGGAACGGACGCCCGGGCCCAATGACCAACCTGCTTACGCAAGCCATGTCACATGAACCGGGGCGCCACCAACGCAATCGTCACCCGGAAGGAAGGGTGAGCCAACCCGTGTGCGGACGTTGCGTCGAAGGACGAGAAGCCGAAGCAAAGAAGTGGAAGCCAAATAACCGAACAGAAACAAAGTCGAAACGCCAAATAACGAAATTGTGGGACGCCTAAAAGCAAACTCACCAAAAGGACGTCCTGCCGAAACACCAACTCACCGAAAGGCTGCGTCGCCTACAAGTCAACTCACTGAATGGGGGGGGGGTGGGAACTTGTCAGATGACAAACAGAGGCACTGAAAGTGATCTGTCCCAAGTCATGACAAGCCTTAACACCCAGCATGGATGGCAAATTTTCACGAACAATATAGAAACTCAGGCTGTGGACACGTGACTCAAGACAGCATCGTAACTCGACTTGACCGAGAGGGTGCACTGCACCTCCTGCAAATGAGAGAAGGGTGGCAGCCGTAGGATTGATACTCTCTGTTTTTCGTATTTTCTTCAATTCAAAGAAGGACAGTACATTACACCGTGCACCTGTGTTGATTTTCAGGAAAAAACTTTTGCCATTAACGAGCAAAGCGACCTTGGGACCTTGATGTTTATGAGGCAAGTCAGACAGGGAATGTACATCCATATCAAGATCCTCATTAGCAGACAGCATGTCCATAGTAGCCATTTGAGAATGCTCAGAGTCCATGTTCCCATGGACGAGTGAACTGACAGATTGTCTTGTTTGAACTCAGTTGCTACGCGAGTGGCAGTATTGGAAAAAATGGTTGCATTTTTTACAGAAGTAACAAAGCTTTCCATTAGCCATGCAATGATCATGGGCAGCAACATGCAAACCCCCACAATTAAAACAATTGGTAATGAGTTCAACGGCAGACCTGTTGGGCACTTGAGGAAATTGGTGAGAATCTTGATAAAGTGTGCCGGCAACATTGACATCGTGGGCAGAGTGGGGGCCATGTCCCAAGATTTTAGCATGAGCAACAACCATTTCAGCAATGCAACAGCGGTTTTCAGCAGTCTCCAGAGTGAGTTCAGTATTGTGGAATAGCTCATCACGTACTTTATCATTGAGAATACCATAAACCAGGCGGTCACAAACTAGGCTGTCACATAAATCTCCAAAGGCACATCTACCGGCAATGTGTTTTAGAGCACTAACATATGTTTCAACATGTTCGCCATGTCTTTGGCTTCGCAAAAAAAAAAAATGTTGCTCCATTACTAGATTAGAACGTAACTCACATAACTCGAAAATTGTTTAGCAGGCAGTCGGGGTCCCAGATGGACTCAGCGGGAGCAATCTGTACACCGGCCAGATCAAATCTAGCTAGTTCATAATGAAATCTTCTGGCACTATGTTGGATTGACATAACTCACACACAATGATTAGGATTCAAAGTATTTTATTAAGCATAGGTAACTTAATCTTAACATGCAGCTCAAGACAGAGAGAGAAAAGGAAAATGGCTTTCTATTAAACTTGTGGGCGAGCCACAGTATGACTCATAGCATGAGTGACACTGTTCTACACTCAGTATGTGGCCGAACAACCAGGTGGGGCCACACCCCATTCCTGCTTTTTCCCCATATCCCTGGATTCCGTTCACCCTAAGAGCTAAATCTAACTGTAGCTTTTGTTACTATCTCCACCGATTGCCAATGACCCCTCTTCACCTATCTCCACCTCCCACTAGTCAGTTTTTGCCTCATTCCTACATCTTTTTACCAGCATTCAGCGAAGAAGGGTCCCAACCCGAAATGTAATCTATCCATTTTCCTCCACAGATGCTGCCTGACACACTGAGCTCCTCCAGCACTGTGTCTTTTCTCAAATAGCATACGGTTCTTGTGATTCCAAATATAAAAAAAACATTTGCATGATTAATAAGCAAAGATAACTGCATCAACTCACCAAAATATAAGCAAGAAAGTCATGAGTATTTTGAACTGAAAATGCCAGAAATTTGGAAGATGAATTATAATTGAAATGAAGAGAAAACGTTGCAGGCCACTGGTGATCAAAAGGTCAGGGAAGGCAAACCATGATCTTTAATATGAGTTCAATTTCGAATCACGGCATCTCGATCTACGATGAGGCATGAGTTAGTAGTCACCCCTCACCCAGACGAAGAGGGGTGCACAACAGTTAAGAAGCTCAAAATCATTCAGGACAGACCTAGTTGCTTTATTAGCACCCTTGCCTTGAACTCAGTAATTACCCAATCCATCAGTAGCACAACGTGGCTCTGGGACCTAAGCTCCACGAAATGTTTCCTTATAAGTTAACAAGATTAGTTCAACAGAACTTCCCTGCAAATGCTTCACAGAGAAGTCAAGCAGAAATACTTCTCAAATACCATCATGCCCAATTTCCTTCCAAGTTACACATACTTTTGAATGTGATGTATATTGAAGTTTATTCGCTGAAGCTTATCCTCTGTGCACGGGAAATTGAAGGCACAGCAGACAAAACGTCCCATTAAATCTACCAGGCCGTTTTCAAAACGATCATGCTCAATTCTCCACCTCAAGTGTACATTTCCAAATGCATGCTTACATATCGATCATTTGTTATTTGGGCATCTGGAAGTAGCCAGGGGGCCAGATTAAAGTCTGTCTGTCTGACAGTGCCGTAACCCTTCAGCAATGCATTGAGGTGTCGACTTGGTTTAGAACAGGCGACTGCATAGTCTCCTGCAGTCGCCTAAGTGGGACAGGCCCATTATACCTCAACTCAGTAAAGGAGAGAATGATACATGTGGCACACACACATTGCCAATATACCATAGGTTTTTGCTATTTTTTAAGAAACAATAATCCAGGACATAATGAGTATAATTTTGAAAAATGTGGGCTAATAACTGAGAGCCTTTTGTGCAATGTGAAGAAGAAATTCTGTTTACGTACATCAATGCATTTTTTTAATCACAAAAAGCTTGAGTAACTCAGCGAATCTGGAGAAAAGGGTGATGTTTTGGGTCGAACACCTTACATCGGAGTGAAAGTCAGGAGGGAGGGAAACTAGAGTTATGAACAGGCACAGAACCATATTTCTCCAGAGATGCTGCCTGACCCTTTGAGCTACTTCAGCTTTTTGTGTCTATCTTTGGTGCAAACCAGTAACTGCAGTTCCTTCCTGCATGATTTATTATTTTAATTGGGTCGTAGAGAAGTTGAGTGAGGGAAGTTCAGGAAGACTAGGAACATTGATGCGCGAAATATATCATGGTGAATGGCTGTTTTTTTTTCTGGAAAGAGGTGCAGAGAGTTCCTCAGGGTTCAGAGTTAGGCCCTCTGCCTTTTTTGAAGTTTATTAATGATTTCATTAGCAAACAAGTAAGAATTACATTGTTCTGTTCCGGGACATATGACGATAAAACACTCCTGACCCTTGACTTGATTCTCTTTCAGTTTAGTTTAGTTTAGAGATACAGCAATGAAACAGGCCCTTCAGTCCACTCAGTCCATGCCAACCAGCGATCCTTCCACATTAATACTACCCTACACACAGCAGGGACAATGGTTTTACATTTATGCCAAGCCAATGAACCTACAAACCTGTACATCTTGACGTGGACTAGCGAGGTACAGGGCACAATTTTGAAAACTTTGCCTGATGCCTGGTGGAACCTGTTATGAGCCTCAAGAAGAAGTAAGCAGGTTGGATGAAAGAGGCGGAAAGTGGAGCAGGATATGTAATGCAGAGAAGCAGCTCTTGATATATTTTGTAAGGAATGTTGATGAAAGGAAATATCAGCTGTTAGTACAATTTATAGGATTAAATGAATGAAGCAATCTGGTATGTTTGGCCTTGAATCTTTCATTATGGCAGGGAGAGCTAACGATGTAGTTAATAAAATATTTCAGGTGCAAAATTTAATATAAACAAAGATGTTATGATAAACCATCATAAAACATTATTTTAACTGGAGTGCTGTGTCCAATTTTAGTTTTAGTTTAGTTTAGTTTAGAGATTCTGTGTGGAAACACCGGTAGAGTTGCTGCCTTACAGTGCTTGCAGCGCCCGGAGACCCGTGTTCGAACCTGACCACGGGTGCTGAATGTACGAAGTTTTGTACGTTCTCCCTATGACCACGTGGGTTTCCTTCAAGATCCTCGGTTTCCTCCCAAACTCCAAAGACGTACAGGTATGTAGGTTAATTGGATTGGTGTAGTGTATGTGTAAATTGTCCCTAGAGTAGTGTAGGATAGTGTTAATGTGCGGGGATCACTGGTCGGCACGGACTCGATGGGCCGAAGGGCCTATTTCCGTACTGTATCTCTAAACTAAACTAAACAAAACTAAACTCCGACCAACGGTACACGAGTTCTCTCCTACTCACTAGGGATAATTTACAGAGGCCAATTAACCTACAAACCGGCATGTCTTCGGGATGTGAGCGGCAACTGGAGCATTCAAAGAAAAGCCACGTGGTCACAGAAAGAACTTACAAACTCCACAGAGACAGTACCTATAGTTAGAATTGTAATGATTGTAATGAGCAACATAAACAATTTTTAATGGTTGAAGACTTAATAACCAAATTCGTCAATATAAGGGAGAACATAGTTATGGATGGTTAGGATTTGAGGTATACTGCCTGATAAGTTGATAGAACCAGATCATGAGTTGGGAAATTGCACTCTGGAGACTTGAATTTACAGAAAATTAAATAAAGAATTTGTAAGGGAGGAGATGAAAGATCCCCTAGAACTAATTTGAAAGGAGTTAACTGTGGAGTCTTGTGAAATGTTAATTCTTAACCTATACCTAAAGAAATTCTGGTCAGTAAGTTGATGCTATTGAGCACTTGATGTGAACTTGATTGGCTTCCATATTTCATTACTGCAGTAATTAAAGATACATTCCATGCTGACATCAAAAAAGGGATTTTACAAAGTCGGGACTTGGGAAAGATATTTTTTAAATGAGAAATGTACATAAGATACATAGATACATAGATACATGGACAATAGGTGCAGGAGTAGACCATTTTACCTTTCAGGCTAGCACTGCCATTCAATGTGATCATGGCAGATCATCCACAATCTGTACCCCATTCCTGCCTTCTCCCCATACCCCTTGAATCCTCTTTTGAATGTATCCAGTGAATTGGCCTCCACTGCCTTCTGAGGCAGAGAATTCCACAAATTCACAACTCTCTGTGCGAATTTTTTTTCCTCATCTCAGTTCTAAATGTCCTACCCCTTATTCTTGAACTGTGGCCTCTGGTTCTGCACTCCCCCAACATCGGGAACATGTTTCCTGCATCTAGCGTGTCCAATCCCTTAATAATTTTATATGTTTCTATAAGAATCCCTCTCATCCTTCTAAATTCCAGCGAATACAAGCCCAGTCGCTCAATTCTTTTATCATATGACAGTCCCGCCATGCCGGGAATTAACCTGGTGAACATACGCTGCACTCCCTCAATAGCAAGAATGTAATTCCGCTAATTAGGGGACCAACACTGCACACAATACTTCAAGTGTGGTCTCACCAGGGCCCTGTACAACTGCAGAAGGAACTCTTGCTATGAAGGCCAACATGCCATTAGCTTTCTTCATTGACTGTTGTGCCTGCATGCTTAATTTCAGTGACTGATGTACAAGGACCCCCAAGTCTCGTTGTAGTTCTCCTTTTCCTAGTTGTACAGAGCCCTAGTGAGACCACACCTGTAGTATTGTGTGCAGTTTTGGTCCCCTACTTTGAGGAAAGACATTCTTGCTATTGAGTGAGTGCAGTGTAGGTTTACAAGGTTAATTCCCGGGATGGCGGGACTGTCATATGCTGAGAGAATGGAGCAGCTAGATTTGTACACTCTGGAGTTTAGAAGGATGAGAGGAATTCCCATTGAAACATAGAAGATTGTTAAGGGCTTGGACAAGCTAGAGGCAGGAAATATGTTCCCGATGTTGGGGGAGTCCAGAATGTGAGGCCACAGTTTAAGAATAAGGAGTGAGCCATTTAGAACGGAGATGAGGAAACACTTTTTCTCACACAGTGGTGAGTCTGTGGAATTCTCTGCCTCAGAGGGCGGTGGAGGCAGGTTCTCTGGATGCTTTAAAGAGAGAGCTAGATAGGGCTCTTAAAAATAGCGGTGTCAGGGGATATGGGGAGAAGGCAGGAACGGGGTACTGATTGGGGATGATCAGCCATGATCACATTGAATGACGGTGCTGGCTCGAAGGGCCAAATGGCCTATTCCTGCATCTATTGTCTATTGTCTATTATCTAACCTGACACCATTCAGATAATAATCAGCCTTCCCGTTCTTGCCTCCAATGTGGATAACCTCACATTTATCCACATTATACTGCATCTGCCATGCATCTACCTACTGACCCAACGTGTCTAAGTCCCTCTGCATCCTCATAGCATCCTCTTCATAGTTCACACTGCCGCCCAGCTTTGTGTCATCTGCAAACTTGCTAATGTTACTTTTAATTCCTTCTTCTAAATCATTAATGTACAGGTATATTGTAAATAGCTGCGGTCCCAGCACTGAGCCTTGCGGTACCCCACTAGTCACTGCCTGCCATTCTGAATGGGACCCGTTAATCCCAACTGTTTGTTTCCTGTCTGCCAACCACTTCTCTATTCATGTCAATACTCTACCCCCAATACCATGTGCTCTAATTTGGCCCACTAATCACCTCTCATCCTGAGACCTTATTAAAGGCTTTCAGAAAGTCCAGGTACACTACATCCACTGGCTCTCCCTTGTCCATTATACTTGTTACATCCTCAAAAAATTCCAGAAGATTTGTCAAGCATGATTTCCCCTTCGTAAATCCATGCTGACTTGGACTGATCCTCTTACTGCTATCTAAATGTGTCACTATTACATCTTTAATAATCGACTCCAGCATTTTCCCCACACTGATGTCAGGCTAATTGGTCTATCCTTGCTTTCTCTCTCCCTCCTTTCTTGAAAAGTGGGATAAATTTAGCTACCCTCCAATCCACAGAACTGACCCAGAATCTGTAGAACACTGGAAAATGATCACCAATGCGTCACTTCCTAGTGTGTTTCCTTTACCTTGAGTTCCCTCATCAAATCTGGTTTATTACACAACACTAAATCCAGAATTGCCCTCTCCCCGGTAGGCTCCAGTACAAGCTACTCTAAGAATCCATCTTGCACGTAATCTACAAACTCCTTTTCATGGGGTCCAGTACCACCCTGATTTTCCCATTCTACCTGCATGTTGAAATCTCCCATAACCATCGTAGCATTACCTTTGTTACATGCTAATTTTAATTCCTGATGCAACTTGCACCCTATTTCCAGGCTCCTGTTTGGGGGCCTGTATATAACTCTCATTAGGGTTTTTTTTACCCTTACAATTTCTCAGTTCTATCCACAATGACTCTACATCTTCTGACTCTATGTCACCCCTCGCATGGGACTGAATTTTATTCCTTTCCAACAGAGCCTCCCCCCCTGCCCACCTGTCTATCTTTTCGATAGGACGTATACCACTGAATATGAATCCACTTTATTTCTTATACTTTGCGCATTCATATATCACACCTTTAATTCTGTATTCACCTCCCCTCTCACACCAGTTCATATTTCACCTGACTTTACTCTCCTATCCCTTTTTGAACTTTCCGTCCCATTAATTCGGGTGTCCTTCGTAACTTTTCCTGTACTCTCTTCCCCTTTAACTCCATCCTTATACTCCCAATAAGCGAGTTCAGTATTTCGAAAAACACAAGGAATCATGGGATTTTTCAAAGGTCATTTGTGATAAAGAAAAAGCAACAAATTGCTGGCTGTATAAACTGTGTATAAATTGTTAAGTATCCCACTAATTAATTATCTAGAATTCTGTCAATTCAATAGTGGACAGGTGTCGCTCTTTTATGAACGTTAATTCGATCTTATTTCTATCTCACTTCACAAACCCACCCTATGGAATTCCGCAGAACCTCTCCCGGCAGCGTTGGAGGACATACTCTCTCTCTCTCCGAGGGGGTTAACCGACAGCCACTGGATAAGCCGAGAGGTACAGCTGACGGTCCCCGGCCCGTTGGGGAACGGGTTCCTCGGGAGTTGGAGCAGAGTTCAGCTAGAGTTAGCGCTTCTTCTCCGCACTGGCTGTAAGCCTGGGGCCACCGCTGATCCGGGCCGGTGTCCCGTCATCTACGGCCGCCCCCGGAGAGGGATGGGACACTCGGGAGGGGACAGAGACAGTAGTGAGACTCTGCTCACAAATCTGCCTCCTGGGGTTATGCAGGAGAGGAGTGCGTGGTTCATCCCTGTATATGAGTATAGGAGCAGGGAGGTTCTACTGCAGTTGTACAGGGTCTTGGTGAGACCACACCTGGAGTATTGCGTACAGTTTTGGTCTCCAAATCTAAGGAAAGACATTCTTGCCATAGAGGGAGTACAGAGAAGGTTCACCAGGCTGATTCCTGGGATGTCAGGACTTTCATATTAAGAAAGACTGGATAGACTCGGCTTGCACACGCTAGAATTTAGAAGATTGAGGTGGGTTCTTATAGAAACTTACAAATTTCTTAAGGGATTGGACAGGCTAGATGTAGGAAGATTGTTCCCGATGTTGGGGAAGTCCAGGACAAGGGGTCACAATTTAAGGATAAAGGGGAAATCCTTTAGGACCGAGATGAGAAAAACATTTTTCACACAGAGAGTGGTGAATCTCTGGAATTCTCTGCCACAGAAGGTAGTTGAGGCCAGTTCATTGGCTATATTTAAGAGGGAGTTAGATGTGGCCCTTGTGGCTAAAGGGATCAGGGGGTATGGAGAGAAGGCAGGTACAGGATACTGAGTTGGATGATCGGTGCAGGCTCGAAGGGCCGAATGGCCTACTCCTGCACCTATTTTCTATGTTTTTATGTTTCTATCATAACCAATAGCCACTGGATAAGGCAAGAGGTGCAGCTGATGGTCCCCGGCCCTTCGGGGAACGGGTTCCTTGGGAGTTGGAGCAGAGTTGAGTGGCGTTAGCGCTGGCTGTAATCCTGGGGCCGCCACTGATCCAGGCTGGTGTCCCGTCATCCCGGACATCTCCGGCCACCCCCGGCCACCCCCGGCCACCCCCGGACAGGGTTGGGACACATGGGAGGGGACGGGAATGGTATTGAGATCACCCGTTCACACTTGTTTTACATTATCTAACTCCAGTATCAATTCAACAGAACTTGCAGCGCCGGAGACCCGGGTTCGATCCTGGCCACGGATGAAACGCAGGTCTGTATACACGCAGCAGCTCAGCTGCCGAGAATGTTTATCTCGACTGACCTATGTCCTGGGCATGCGCCGTTGAAATACAGAACTCACTTATTTGTCAACCCCTCCGTCCCGCTTTTTAATTTCAACCCACACATGTAGCTCTGGCTCTCCCTTGTCCATTATACTTGTTACATCCTCAAAAAATTCCAGAAGATTTGTCAAGCATGATTTCCCCTTCGTAAATCCATGCTGACTTGGACTGATCCTCTTACTGCTATCAAAATGTGTCACTATTACATCTTTAATAATCGACTCCAGCATTTTCCCCACACTGATGTCAGGCTAACTGGTCTATAATTCCTTGCTTTCTCTCTCCCTCCTTTCTTGAAAAGTGGGATAAATTTAGCCACCCTCCAATCCACAGGAACGGACCCAGAATCTATAGAACATTGGAAAATGATCACCAATGTGTCATTACCTTCTAATGTATTTCCTTTACCTTGAGTTCCCTCATCAAATCTGGTTTATTACACAACACTAAATCCAAAATTGCCCTCTCCCCGGTAGGCTCCAGTACAAGCTGCTCTAAGAATCCATCATGCATGCAGTCAACAAACTCCTTTTCATGGGGTCCAGTACCAGCCTGATTTTCCCATTCTACCTGCATGTTGAAATCTCCCATAACTATCGTAGCATTACCTTTGTTACATGCTAATTTTAACTCCTGATGCAACTTGCACCCTATTTCCAGGCTACTGTTTGGGGGCCTGTATATAACTCTCATTAGGGTTTTTTTTACCCTTACAATTTCTCAGTTCTATCCACAATGACTCTACATCTTCTGACTCTATGTCACCCCTCGCATGGGACTGAATTTTATTCCTTTCCAACAGAGCCTCCCCCCCCTGCCCACCTGTCTATCTTTTCGATAGGACGTATACCACTGAATATGAATCCACTTTATTTCTTATACTTTGCGCATTCATATATCACACCTTTAATTCTGTATTCACCTCCCCTCTCACACCAGTTCGTATTTCACCTGACTTTACTCTCTTATCCCTTTTTGAACTTTCCGTCCCATTAATTCGGGTGTCCTTCGTAACTTTTCCTGTACTCTCTTCCCCTTTAACTCCATCCTTATACTCCCAATAAGCGAGTTCAGTATTTCGAAAAACGCAAGGAATCATGGGATTTTTCAAAGGTCATTTGTGATAAAGAAAAAGCAAACAAATTGCTGGCTGTATAAACTGTGTATAAATTGTTAAGTATTCCACCAATTAATTATCTAGAATTCTGTCAATTCAATAGCGGACAGGTGTCGCTCTTTTATGAACGTTAATTCGATCTTATTTCTATCTCACTTCACAAACCCACCCTATGGAATTCCGCAGAACCTCTCCCGGCAGCGTTGGAGGACATACTCTCTCTCTCTCCGAGGGGGTTAACCGACAGCCACTGGATAAGCCGAGAGGTACAGCTGACGGTCCCCGGCCCGTTGGGGAACGGGTTCCTCGGGAGTTGGAGCAGAGTTCAGCTAGAGTTAGCGCTTCTTCTCCGCACTGGCTGTAAGCCTGGGGCCAGCCGCTGATCCGAGCCTGGTGTCCCGTCACCCCGGACATCTCCGGCCGCCCCCGGAGAGGGATGGGACACTCGGGAGGGGACAGAGACAGGTAGTGAGACTCTGCTCACAAATCTGCCTCCTGGGGTTATGCAGGAGAGGAGTGCGTGGTTCATCCCTGTATATGAGTAGTAGGAGCAGGGAGGTTCTACTGCAGTTGTACAGGGTCTTGGTGAGACCACACCTGGAGTATTGCGTACAGTTTTGGTCTCCAAATCTAAGGAAAGACATTCTTGCCATAGAGGGAGTACAGAGAAGGTTCACCAGACTGATTCCTGGGATGTCAGGACTTTCATATTAAGAAAGACTGGATAGACTCAGCTTGTACTCGCTAGAATTTAGAAGATTGAGGTGGGTTCTTATAGAAACTTACACATTTCTTAAGGGGTTGGACAGGCTAGATGTAGGAAGATTGTTCCCGATGTTGGGGTAGTCCAGGACAAGGGGTCACAGTTTAAGGATAAAGGGGAAATCCTTTAGGACCGAGATGAGAAAAACATTTTTCACACAGAGAGTGGTGAATCTCTGGAACTCTCTGCCACAGAAGGTAGTTGAGGCCAGTTCATTGGCTATATTTAAGAGGGAGTTAGATGTGGCCCTTGTGGCTAAAGGGATCAGGGGGTATGGAGAGAAGGCAGGTACAGGATACTGAGTTGGATGATCGGTGTAGGCTCGAAGGGCCGAATGGCCTACTCCTGCACCTATTTTCTATGTTTTTATGTTTCTATCATAACCAATAGCCACTGGATAAGGCAAGAGGTGCAGCTGACGGTCCCCGGCCCTTCGGGGAACGGGTTCCTTGGGAGTTGCAGCAGAGTTGAATGGCGTTAGCGCTGGCTGTACGCTTGGGGCCGCCACTGATCCAGGCTGGTGTCCCGTCATCCCGGCCACCCCCGCCCACCCCCGGACAGGGATGTGACACTCGGGAGGGGACGGGAATGGTATTGAGATCACCCGTTCACACTTGTTTTACATTATCTAACTCCAGTATCAATTCAACAGAACTTGCAGCGCCGGAGACCCGTGTTCGATCCTGGCCACGGATGAAACGCAGGTCTGTATACACGCAGCAGCTCAGCTGCCGAGAATGTTTATCTCGACTGACCTATGTCCTGGGCATGCGCCGTTGAAATACAGAACTCACTTATTTGTCAACCCCTCCGTCCCGCTTTTTAATTTCAACCCACACATGTAGCATGTGCTAACATGCCTGCCACATAAGCATAAGTATAAAGGAAGAAAAATGTCAGAGGTTGGGTAGAGAGTGGTGGTGTGGGACTATGTGGACTTCTCTTTGAAAGAATTGTGCAAACCTCAATGGGATGAATGACCAGCCTCTGTAAATCATGGTTCTATGAGTGTATTGATGGGTGCTATGTTTGGATGTGTTGAACTCACAGTGATAAGATTCATAAACATCCGAGTGCAAGCAAAGTGAACATGGTGCACTGTTAAGTCTATAACTAAAATGATTTATTTTGATGATCGTTTCCTGTCATTTTTCCATTACTATTTCCTTTCCAAATATTTATAAAGTATGTCAGTGTACAATTCTGCATTGGCTATAAGCTTGATCAAAAGATGTGTATTTTGAAATCGTGAAGTTTGTGTGATCAGATTTGTGTGATTTATTGGGGTTGGCATGATTATATATTGCCATATAACCTAGAACACAGTCCTGGAACATTAAGAGAATCACTGATGTGTATCTTGTTATTTAATCTCCGGTTTGCTATGTTGGATTTCTGCTTCCTTTACACTTCATGACCCTGAATTGGGCTTCACCAGCTTTGTATTACATAACGTGTAGCAAGGCTAATGTCCAGTGTAAGAAGGAACTGCAGATGCTGGTTTAAACAGAAGATAAACACAAAATGCTGGAGTAACTCAGCGGGACCTGAAGAAGGGTCTCGACCCGAAACGTCACCCATTCCTTCTCTCCAGAGATGCTGCCTGTCCCGCTGAGTTACTCCGGCAATTTTGTGTCTATTTAAGGCTAATGTTTAGTTTAGTTTAGTTTAGAGATGATAAAGTTGCGAATGATAAAATGAAAAAATGTAATTGGAATAAAGTGAACACCATTAATCCATTACACTCTGAACTTAAGTGTTGCAGGACCAGCAGATTTTTCAGACAATTTTTTATCATTCCAATTAATGTGCCAAGGCACATACCATTCATTTAATTTAGATCTTACATAATACATCAAGATCACACGTTATAGGAGTAGAATTAGGCCATTCGGCCCATCTAGTCTACTCCACCATTCAATCATGGCTGGTCTCTGCCTCCTAATCCCATTTTCCTGCCTTCTCCCCATAACCCTTGACACCTGTTCTAATCAAGAATATGTCTATCTCTGCCTTAAAAATATCCACTGACTTGGCCTCCACAGCCCTCTGTGGCAATGAGTTCCACAGATTAACTACCCTCTGACTAAAGAAGTTCCTCTTCACCTCCTTTCTAAAGAGCGTCCTTTAATTCTGAGGCTGTGACCTCTGGTCCTAGACTCTCCCACCAGTGGAAGCATCCTCTCCACATCCACTCTACCTATGCCTTTATTCAGTAAGTTTCAATGAGGTCCCGCCTCAACCTTCTAAACTCCAGCGAGTGGAGGCCCAGTGCTGTCAAACACTCATCGTAGGTTAAACTCTTCATTCCTGGGATCATTCTTGTAAACCTCCTCTGGACCCTCTCCAGAGCCAGCACATCCTTCCTCAGATTTGGGGCCCAAATTTGCTCACATTATACCAAATGTGGCCTGATCAGCACCTAATAAAGCCTCAGCAAGCATCAATCTTCCAGCAATCCTGATAAGTTTCAAGGGTTCACTGAAAAAAAGAACATGACGAATTACAAGGTGCCGTGGGATACTGGGTCCCAGTGAGTTTATGTGGAGCGTAGGTGAGCAGGGCCCCAGTGAGTCTACGTGGAGTGTGCATCTGGGCTACAAATGTGCTGAGGACTAGGAAAGTATGAAAATGGGGTTTAAGCATGTTGTAGGGAATGCATGCATCAGCAACTGTGTGTATAATGACAAACCACAGTGATTTCAGAACAATTGAAAAACAGATAATCAAAGTTTTACTTCATTCCATTACATAGTGTATCCTTCTTCAAGTTTGCAAAACACCTTCATCTCCTGTCTACATTTTCAAACTATTGTCTGATATCCAATGTTAGATGAGCAGTAAAATGTATCCAGCTAATTATTGTCAGGATTGAATCTGTTGAAGAGAACCACCTGGACTTATGGGCTTGAGTTATAGGGAAAGGTTGGAGAGGCTGGGATTTCTTTTGGAGTGTAGGAGGCTGAGGGGTGACTTGTGCTGTCGAAAAGATCACGAGGGTATGGATAATGTGAAAATTCACAGCCTTTCTCCCAGCTAATTCTAAAACCAGAAAACGTAGGCTTACATTGAGAAGGGAGAGATTGAAGGAGCACTTCAGGCTTTGTGCATGGGAAATCTTGCCTCACAAATTTGATCCGGTTTTCTGAAGAGATGACCAAGGTGACCGATGAGGGCTGTGTGGTAGATATGGTCTACGTGAACTCCAGCAAGGCCTTTGACAACATACCATATGGTAGGCTGCTCTAGATGGTTAGATCACTGGTATCCTGGGTGAACAAGCCAATTGCATACGGGCGGAGGCCGGAATCCCGAGGCTGGATTCCTGAGGTCCACGCAGGGATCTGCCGAAGACAAAGGAGGACCTGGGGTGGAAGGGGGGGTGGGGTCGAGTAAAAAGGGGGGAACCTGTGTGTGTGGGGGGGGGGGGGGTGTCTAGAACTAAGGGGAGGGGGGCAAAAAGGGGTACTTTGTAACTTTGTCAGTGCCTCTTTGTCAGCACCTCACCCAGAGTTGTGAATCTGTGGAATTCTTTGCCACTGAAGGCAGTGGAGGCCAATTCACTGGATGTTTCCAAGGGAGAGTTAGATATAACTCTTAAGGCTAACGGAATCAAGGGATACGTGGAGAAAACAGGAACGGGGTACTGATTTTGGATGATCATATTGAATAGCGGTGCTGATTCGAATGGCTGAATGGCCTACTCCTGCATATAGTTTCTATGTTTCCACGTTTCTATGTTTCTTTGTATGCCTAGGTAAGCAAAACAAAGCATCCCATTGTGACTTGTCACAGTTGACTATAAAAGTATCTCATCTAAAAATGGCTTGAAGGTAGGAAATAGGGGGGGTCGTGGTGGAGGATTGTTTTTCAGATGAAGCCTATGACCAGTGGTGGACCACAGGAATCGGTGCTGGGATCACTGTCATTGATTATTTATATTAATGATTTGAATGTGAATGCAGGTAGGATGGTCAGTAAGTTTGCAGCTGACATTCAAATTGGTGGTGTAGCAGAGGATGTTGATCAACTGAACCAACGGGCTGAGGAATGGCAGATGTAGTTTAATTCAGATAAATGCGTGGCATTACGTAGGACTGGTAGGACAAACCAGGGCAGAACTGATACAGTAAATGATAGTCCCCTGGTATGTGTTGCAGAATGACTTTATTGAGATATATAAAATCATGAGGGGCATAGCTAAGTGAATGACCACAATCTTTGCTGCAGGGAAGATTCTAAAGGGCCTGTCCCACTTGCATGCGATTGCGTGCGTTTGGCGCGACCAAACGGAAGCGGAGTTCACTCAAAGTTCACGCTAAGTACGCGCTAAGTATGCGCTAAGTTCTCGCGTGACGTCATTTACGTCATGGTTACCAATCAGCTGGGCTGGAGGCGGGCCGACTGAATTTCGGCGTCGCACGGCGTTGGGGGGTGATGTCATCAAGCAACGCCACGGCGGGCGGTGATATCATCGCGCAACGCCATGCGCTAGGTGTACGCCATCAAGACGCTGCGTACAAAGTCAAGATGCTGCGAACTACCGCAATGCGCCTGCATGCCGACATGCCGTTGGCGCGCGTAGCTTTCGGCCACTGCAAGAATTTCGGAGCCCCGCGCAATGTCGGGACCAGCTCCGCACAACTCCACGCTTCTAAGTGGGACCGGCCCTGCGTGGCCATACGGTGCCCGTACGCCACAAGCAACCACGAAGTCGCGTAATTTGCGAGCCAAGGTCGCGTAAGTGGGACAGGCCCTTAAAAGTGCAGAGCATAGGTTTTAGATGAAAGGGTAGAAATTGCAGAGAGATGTGAGGGGCAACTTTTCTCATGGGGCACAGTGTGCACAGGAAACACACAGTGGTGGCACTGGGGATAATTACAGCATTTAATATTCACTGAGACAGATAGGTGGGTATAAGTTTTATATGGGCCAGGTGCAGGCAGGTGGGACTAGCTTGGTTATGCAATTTGGATGGCATGGGCAAGTTGGGCTGAAGGCCCTGTTTCTGTGTGTTATGACTCTATGACTGTGTGGTTATGCTGAATTTAAATATTGCAGTAAAAGATTTAGCACTTTATAGTAAACCTCAAAACCAATGCCTTAAAGCTCAAAACCTCAGCTCTGCAGTAATTAACTTCTAACTTAGACAATTAATTCCAGAGTAATTTAATGTAAACTGCTGCTTATATCATTGTAAATTTAATTATCAACAACCCATAAATACAAACCTAGGGGGCATTTATATTATTACAGTTAATGCCCCCATTAAAATAACAAATAAAGACATTTTATGGAATTGTCTTAAGTAGTTACAGTCTAAGGGTACAAAGAATAGTTTCGATCAACATTTGAATTGCCATCTTTTCTGCTAGGCCAATAAAAGCCAGCAAAGCAAGTGTGAACATTGTAATAAGCAATTTACATGAACCTAGGGCTTCCGAAGCAAGCAGTATTTTAATGATTAGTGGAAGCCAACTGAACCACACTGTTCATTTATTATTGTCTCAGTTCGGAGTCCAATCCCCTTAATATCTTGCACCACCCATTGCAAAGCTGCACAAGTCAAAGCCAACTATACATCGCCTAAAGAGGAGACCCATTTTAACTACAGGAGGCATTTTGGGTCTTATTCTGACCCAGGGGATGTGAAACTAAACTAAAACTAAGAATAGCAAAATGGGGGTAGATTCTTGATTTCTGGAAACTTGTAGGAAGGGAGAAGTCTGTCATCTACAGGATATCATCCATACAGACATTGTAGGGAGCATTAGTGCAGATAGCCAGGGCAGCCAATGCGAGAGACAAGCCATTCAGTAAGATTCAGCAAGCCATCAATGAGATCTCAAGATCAAAGAACATACCTTCAAATGCCATGTAAAAAGGATGTAACTTTAGAACGGGGATGAGGAGGAATTTATTTAGTGGGAGGGTGGTGGATCTGTGGAATGCATTGCCACAGAAGGCTGTGGAGGCCAAGTCAATGGATATTTTTAAGTTGGAGATTGGCAGATTATTGATTAGTACGGGTGTCAGGGGTTATGGAGAGAAGGCAGGAGAATGGGGTTGAGATGGAAAGATGGATCAGCCATGATTGAATAGTGGAGTAGATGATGGGCCGCATGGCCTTATCCTGCTCCTATGAACTTATGAACTGCACAACTTGCTTCTTACCCAGGTGCGACAGAGGTTCACCTGCATCTCCTCCAACCCCATCTATTGCATCCGCTGCTCTAGATGTCAGCTGCTCTACATCGGTGAGACCAAGCGTAGGCTTGGCGATCGTTTCGCGGAACACCTCCGCTCGGTCCGCAATAACCAACCTGATCTCCCGGTAGCTCAGCACTTCAACTTCCCCTCCCATTCCGAATCAGACCTTTCTGTCCTGGGCCACCTCCATAGCCAGAGTGAGCAACACCGGAAATTGGAGGAACAGCACCTCATATTCCGCTTGGGCAGTCTGCACCCTTGTGGCATTGACATTGAATTCTCCCAATTCCGTTAGCCTTTGCTGTCTCCTCCCCTTCCGCTGACACTTACTGTAATCCTTTTCAAAGCGTTCCCTGCATGACGTCAATTGGTTGGCAGAACTCCGCAGCTTCAGTGACCCAAACATGCCACAACATTTGGCTGCCAGTGGAGAGCTCCAGCATTGGATTACAGTAGGGAATTCGCTGGAAAACAGTTTGCCAAAAAGCTTCCACGTTTGTTGTACATTGTGAGGGAGCAAAAGAATCCCTCACACAATTCTCACAAATATAAGAGAGAAGTATCTATTTATCGATCTATCCCCTGCAGTGGGGAGAATCTCTGCGCTTCCCTGCATAGATCCCTGCACTTTCCCGCATAGATCCCTGCACTTAAAACAACTGGGACTTGAATATGGCGGCAAACTAGCAACTCTGTACACTGTGTCAATGTATTACTGCTATACACTTGTACTGCATCTGAGATGCTTATCTAATATGTATCTAAGTGCATATGTATAGATTACATTAGATTAGATTAATTTCCTTTCGGTCTGAACGAAATTTCGTTGCCTGCAGTCATACACAAAATAATAAACAACAAAACACACAATAAACACAAATAAACACAAGGTTCACCAAGCACCTCCTCACTGTGATGAAGGCAAAAGTCTTAGTCTCTGTCTCTTCCCTCCTTGTATAGAACTATATGTAAAAATGAATTTCACTATACATCGGTACATGTGACAAATAAAGTAGCACTCCTATACGAAGGGCATTCACCTTGTAACTGTGATGCACACACATTCCTGTACAAAGCATGGCATATTATGTACATCTGGAAATCAGTTACACTAATTCACCAGTATATTCAGTTACTTCTAAACCACTATGAAAAGAAGGTGCATGATCAGTCACTTCTGACATCAACTACCTTGCATGCCCATCGCATACCTCGCGATCCCAATCTTTAGGTCATATGTCTAAAGCAGTCTTTAAGCAGTCTTCGTTTGATTAAGATACTGGATACAAATAGTGATAGCACCAAGATGTCTAATTACCACATTCCTCCAGTGGTCTTCTGTGTTCTTTATCTCATGCTTTTATTTCCATCGCTAGTGTTTACCTGAGACAACATGTATACATTTGTTGGTGCCCTATATGTGGCAACTCATTGCATGCCTTGAGTAGGCAAAACAAAGAATCTCACTGTGACATATCATATGGATAGAAAATTGGCTTCAAGGAAAGAAGCAGAGGGTGGTGCTGGAAGGTTGCTTCTTGGACTGGAGGCCTGTGACTAGTGGTGTGCCTCAGGGTTCAGTGCTGGGCCAGTTACTGTTTGTCATCTATATCAATTATTTGGATGAGAACATACAGGGTAAGATTAGCAAGTTTGCAGATGATATAAAAGTGGGTGGTTTTGCAGATAGTGAAGATGGTTGTGAAAGATTGCAGCAGGATCTGGATCGATTGGCCAGGTGGGCGGAATGGTTGATGGAATATAATGCAGAAAAAGGTGAGGTGTTGCATTTTGTGAAGTCTAACATGGGCAGGACCCACACAGTGAATGGTAGGCCTCTGGGTAGTGTTGTTGAGCAGCGGGATCTAGGAGTGCAGGTGCATGGTTCCTTGAAGGTGGAGCCACAGGTAGATCGGGAGGTCAAAAAGGCTTTTGGCGTATTGGCCTTCACTAGCCAGTATTTGAGTATCGAAGTTGGGAGGTCACATTAGTGAGGCCACATTTAGAGTTTTGTGTTCAGTTCTTGGCACCATGTTATAGGAACGATGTTGTCAAGCTGGAAAGGGTACAGAGAAGATTTACGAGGATGTTGCCAGGACTAGAGGGTCTGAGCTATAGGCAGAGGTTGATTATGCTGGGACTCTATTCCTTGGAGCGCAGGAGGGTGAGAGGTGATCTTATAGGTGTATAAGTTTATGAGAGGAGTAGATCAGGTATATGCACAGAGTCTCGTGCCCAGAGTGGGTGAATCGAGGACCAGAGGACATAGGTTTAAGGGGAAGGGGAAAAGATTTAATAGGAATCTGAGGGGTAGCTTTTTCACACCAATGGTGGTGAATACATGGAACAAGCTGCCAGAGGAGATAGTTGAGGCAGGAATTATCCCAACATTTCAGAAGCAGAACCAGGTGCATGGATAGGACAGGTTGGTAGGGATATGGACCAAATGCTAGCAGGTGGGACTAGTGTAGGTGGGACATGTTGGCTGGGGTGGGCAAGTTGGGCAGAAGGGCCTGTTTCCACACTGTATCGCACTGTGACTCTATGACTGTATAAGATAAGATATAGGTTGTTTGGCCAAGTTAATATGCAAGTTAACCCCTATATATTTCTCAATGTCCACAATAGCTTACTTCACTCATACATGCTTTGAAATCTTGAACTTGCGGCCACTGATGTGGAACCCTCTGAAAAAGCCAGCCTATTAACTTTTGGACATGAAGAAGCCAGCCCAGGTTTTGCTGACAGCTATAAGATTAAATAAAAATAATAACAGTTTTCATCGATATGAACAAATGTGATGGGAACCAAAGCTGAAGTTAACAAATCCAAAACCACTCTTCAGAACCATGTCAGCACCATGATCTTCTGTTAATGATCATCTTTATCTATTTTTCATGAGTGGTTGAAATCTGCTGACTTGAAAGAGGCAAAAGACAGGAAACTAACTTATTCTCTGAAACACTCAGTAAACCATGCCAGGACCTGCAGCACTAAGGTGCCTAATGTTGCCAAAGGATTGCAGAGACAGGCAAAGACTTGCTACCATTTGGACACAAAGTGATGGAGTTAAGGGCCTGTCCCACGAGCATGCGACTGCATGCGGCAAGCGCGATCTAACATGGTCGCTTGAGCCGTACGGCCTCGCGGGGCCGGTCCCACTTCGATAGCCGGAGCCGTATGGAGTTGTGCGGAGCTGGTCCCGACATCGTGCGGGGCTCCGGAAAACTGACAGTGTTCAAAAATTCCGCGCAGCAGCGGCCTGCCAGCCCGCAGCTGCATTGAGGCCTTACGCACCGCCTCGACGGGCATGCGCAGCGTCTCAACGCCGTACGCAGCGTCTTGATGCCGTACGTCACGCGCGAACTTCCCGCGGACTTCGCTCGAACTTCACGTCACTCACTAAAACCTCCGCGCGGCCCCCGCTTCTGGTTGGTCACGCTCGCCGCATGCAGTCGCATGCTTGTGGGACAGGCCCTTTACTCAACGGGTCAGGCAGCATCTCTGGAGAACATGGATAGGTGACATTTCGGGTAGAGACACTTTTTCAGACTGAAGGAACCCTTCTTCAGTCCGGAAACGTCACCTATCCATGTTCTCCAGAGATGCTGCCTAACCTGCTGAGTTATTCCAGCACTCTGTGTCCTTTTATGTGTTAACCAGTATCTGCAGTTCTTTGTTACTACACTTACCACTGTTGATGGATCTTTCATGAGGATGTATTTACCTACAAAAAGCTGAGGACTGAAATCAACAGGAAATTTCACAAAATTTATGGTGAGATTGTGGACTGCTTCTATGAATTGGATGATAGTCCCTGTTCAGTTATAATTTAGTGGTGAGGACTTCCGGTGGTGCCATGCTGGACTTTTAGCTCCGCTCCTGTAAAATCGCGGTTTTTCGCGTTAAAATCGGGTGTGGAGGTCGGGACCAATTCAAAAAACTCACCGGAGCCCCGGGACGTCGCGCTGATGACGTCATCAGTAAGCGCTGTGATTTAAACGGAGGATAAAGGATTTTAAATGAAAAAACCATCTTCAGCTCAGAGCCCTCAGAGAACAATCTCAAAACTGCTGAAAACACAGAAAACTGAAGAACAGACCTCTGAAGTGGATTCTGGAATGGCTACAAGAGCCAAGACTGAGATGGCTACTAAGGAGAAAAATGAAATGGAGGAGATAAAGAACTCGGTAAGAGAATTGAGAAAGGATATTGAGGCTGGAAACTTAAAAATGATGGAAAATATTAATGTCAAATTGATGGAAAATATGTCGAACATTAATGCTGGTAATCAAAACGTTATTGACTGTATTGGCATTATACAAAAACGAATTGAGGATGTGCATGAAGAGCTAATGGGGAGAATTAATAAAGGCGAAGAAGAATCTAAGAAGAAGTTTGAGGCTGTGCATGTAATTGTTTCTTCACAAGTAACTGAAATAAAAGACATGGAAACAGTTGTTGATCAAATGGCTGAAGATATGCAGGGAATGAAGCTAGAACTAGACAGCCTCAAGAGTCAACTGGCGAAAGTCTCAGATAAATGTCTTGATCTCGAAGCTCGATCAAGGCGCCAAAATTTACGAATACTGGGAGTAACTGAAGGAGCAGAGGGAAATAACGTCCGTGAGTTCACTGCCAACTTAATCAAACATGTACTCAATTTACCTGTGGAACCGGAAATTGAAGTGGCACATCGAATACCTAGATTTAAGCCAAGATCACAAGCAGATCTAGCCCACCCACGACAGATCATAGTCAAACTTCGGGACATTTCAGCACTTGAAGAGCTGATGAAAAAAATCAAATATGGAGTGAAGATGACCTTTGGAAACGACACTATCAAACTCCTCCGGGATTATCCCTATGAGATCTTGCAAAAGAGAAGAAAGTTCGCACAGACAAGATAGTTAAAGATGTCAGATGTGGCGTTTTTTATCCGGCCAGGATGCGCATTACTTTCAAGGGAAAAGAGAAAACTTTCACTAATTCGGACGCATCTTATAAATATGCTCAAGAGATTGTGGCAGAAACAGAAGATTAATCAAGGCAGCGGGACGATATGGACAATTTCTTTCCTTTTATTACTTCACAGAGAACACCCGAAGATAAGGGAAGAAACACTATTCTCTAAAAGTTTAAAATGGAAGAGCATTTCCACGTGCGCCGGTCTAGACACCTTATCTCCTTTGGACGCTTTGGAATTCAACTCAAGGACATTCTTTGTTCAAAATGAAGGAAAGACTGATAAGCAACGCAGAGACAAACAGCAGAGCCGAATGTGGAAAACACCACAAGGATAAATGGCGGTTTAAGATCTTAAAACAGCTTTACAAAATATAGAGAATTAACAATAATTAACAATACTAATACAGAAATATAAATGGAAACTAACCTGAACTATATAATGGGCAAAATGTAGTAATGTGCTAAAAAGACTGACTAGCGCGTATATAGAGATAACAAATTTTAGAATTAAAGTAGATAATACTGAATGTTTAAGTGTTATGTAGTTCGTGTGGGGAAGGGAGGAGACTCAGGCACCTGGCATAATTCCAGGAGCCTGTTTCTGGTTAACCCTTACAGCTAACAGCTTACTATTTTCAAAAGTATAACTAATTATAAATAATTAGTAGATGAGTGTTAGATAAATAAATTTCACAGTAGCTGAACACAGATCTGATAAGTCTGAATGAAATATATATATATAGTGTAATTGGGTGAAATATAATTGATTTTGAAATGGTACCGCCCTCCTAGGTTTAGAGTAATAAAAGGAGCGGAGCTAATTGTACAACATCAACTTCGGAAGTCGAATCGATGTCGAATCCCACAGACGCGTGGGACACTCACTACAGTGTCGAATACTTCAGACACTGTAATTTTATTGTTCAATTTTTTTTTAATCACAACATGTCACTACTATGTGTTTTTTTTTCAAGGAAAATCGCAAAAGGGATCTACCAAGGAAGTTAATAATATAAACGCCCCCCAAATATCCAGAGTCCTGAGGTATGGATGCACCGTAATAAAAAAGGGTATTAAAATCAGAGAAAATGCAAGATGATAAACAAAAGAAAATGGGAGGAATCACATTGTGTAGCTGGAATATAAGGGGTATTAATGAACCAATTAAAAGGGGCAAAATACTAGCTCAGTTGAAATCATATAACACGGACATTACGTTTCTACAAGAAACGCACCTTAAACATCAAGATCAGATGAGATTGAGGGCGAATTGGATAGGCCAAACATTTCACTCCTCATATACTTCGAAATTCAGAGGCACCGCAATCATTATTCACAAAGGAATACCATTCAAATCAAAGAACATTATATCAGATAAAGAAGGGAGATACCTTATAGTTACAGGAGAGATCCATGCTACGCCAATCACCTTGGTAAACATATATGCGCCCAATTTTGATAATCCTCAATTTTTTAATAAAATCCTGAATACAATCGCAGAATTTAACTACCAAAATGTTATAATTGGAGGAGACTTCAACTGTGTTTTAGATCCGTACTTAGATAAATCGATGCAAAAACAAAGAGGTAATATGAAATCTAAAACTAGTGAACTCTTAAATACATATATAAAAAATACAAATATAGCAGACGTCTGGAGGATCGCGAATCTGACTGGAAGGGAATACTCGTTTTATTCAATGGTACACAAAACATACTCACGTATAGACCACTTTCTAGTGGATACAAAACTAACCCCTTATACTATGAACCCTAAATATCACACCAATACGATTTCAGATCACTCCCCGCTAACTTTCGTTCTAAAATTAGAAGGAATGTCTACGAACAAATCGTTCTGGAGGTTTAACTCGCAAATTTTGAAAGACCCACAAGGGACTATATATCTAAAAACACAGATGGACCTATTTTTTGAGACAAACGATACACCAGATATATCGCCCACTTTATTATGGGAATCCTTCAAAGCATTTACTAGAGGAGTCATTATCTTGTATCAAGCTTTTCAAAATAAAAAGAATAAGAATGAACAAAGACAATTAGAAGAACAAATCAGACAACTAAAAAAAAAAAAAAAAAAAAAAAAAAAAAATTGTTTATAGGGACAGTGCATATTAATGAACATTTTGCATGTAAATATGCGAGATTGTAGCCAATCAGTAGCTAATTTCCGTCTCTAGATATAGATAATGCTAAAGATCCAACTATGGATAAACATAATAAAATTTTAATACTGAAATTTAAGCTAAATAAATTATTATCAGAGAAGGTTATAAGATTATTCCAAATTACAAAACAAGAACATTTCGTATTTGGGGATAAACCCCATAAACTTTTGGCACGCCAACTGAAAAAACGGGAAAAAGATCATGCAATTTTAAAGATTAAATCAGATAGAGGGGAATTATTAACACTACCTAATGATATCAATAAAAGATTTGCTCAATTTTACAAGAATTTATACATCAAAAACACTAATAGACAATAATAAAGTTTCAGAATTTTTGGACAATTGTAACCTTCCAAAACTAGAACTGAAGGAACAAGAGGAACTGGGAGCACAAATTACATCTAAGGAAATAGAAGACACAATAAACACACTTAAGAATGGAAAAACACCAGGACCAGACGGATTCAGTAATGAATTTTATAAATGTTTTTACGACATAGTTACTCCACGCCTACAGAAAATGTATACATACGCTTTTAAAGAACAAATCTTACCTGAAACACTAGCAGAATCAACGATCACATTAATACTTAAAAAAGATAAAGATATAGAAGAACCAGGCTCATATAGAGCTATTGCTTTGTTAAATACGGATCAAAAAATATTAGCGAAAACACTAGCTAGAAGACTAAGTAAATATGTTAGTAAATTAATAAATGAGGATCAAACGGGATTTATACCCAAGAGACATTCATTTAATAACCTGAGACGTCTGCTTAACATAATGCACTCTCACAAACCTCAAGAACAAGAGTTATCTATCATTTCATTGGACGCAGAAAAAGCGTTTGATCAAGTAGCATGGGATTATATGATTAAAGTATTGCAAAAATTTCAAATGGGAGAGAACTTCATCGCATGGTTAAAATTATTATATAACAAACCCACGGCTAGAATATTAACTAATAATATACTATCTATGAAATTCCAATTAACAAGGGGCAATAGACAAGGATGTTCATTATTACCGCTGTTATTCGCTCTGGAAATTGAACTTTTAGCTGAAAAAATTAGAACACACCCGGATATTTACGGTTATAATACAAAATATTCAAATAACAAAATATCCTTATATGCAGACGATGTATTACTGTATATCACAAACCCCCAAATCAGTATACCAAACATATTAAATCTAATTGAGGACTTTGGATCTTTCTCAGGATACAGAATAAACTGGAACAAAAGTGAAATTATGTCGATAAAACCGAAAGACTCAACACATCTCTTGAAATTCCCCTTTGAAATAGCCACAGAAAAATTTAAATATTTAGGAATTGAAATCACTAGAAACTATCACGCTATGTTTAATGCCAATTATAGCCCCTTACTTAAGAAACTAAATAATCTAATCAAATTCTGGAAAACGCTCCCGATGTCTTTAATAGGTCGAATAAATGCTATAAAAATGATCTTTTTACCACAAATCCTATATTTATTTCAATCAATTCCAATATATCTTCCAAAAAAGTTTTTCAAAAAACTAGACTCAGACATTACAAATTTCATATGGGATTATAAATCCCACAGAATACAAAGAGCACACCTTAGTAAACCAAAAGAGATGGGTGGTCTAGCGCTCCCTAACGTTATGTACTATAATTGGGCAGTAAATGTTAAAAATATGATTCACCTGCTGGACAACTCTGCCCAGCAGGTGGACTGGATTGTAATGGAGAGAGAGGACTGCTCTCTGTGTAATACAGGAGCGACTCCTCTCACCAATGAATCTGAATAACAAAAATTATAATAAAAATCCAATGATACATAGCACAATTAGAACATGGAAACAAATAAAACAGAATCTAAAATTAAGAAATCTATCTCTTTTAATGCCAATAGTCAATAACCCGTCGTTTAAACCTTCAATTATAGATAAATCATTTACACAATGGGAAAGAATGGGAATCAAAACGCTCGGAGACTTGTATGAATTAGGAAAATTATTATCATTTCCACAATTACAACTGAAATATAATTTGAAAAATAATCAATATTTTAATTATCTTCAAATCCGTGACTATCTGAAAAAATACACAAAAGACTATCATAACATGCCCCCAGATTTATTGGATGAAGCCATGAAGACAAAGGCTGAATCAGCAAATCTAATATCATACTTATACAACATTATTTTAAATATAGAAATACCTACAACTGATGGTATTAGAAGAGACTGGGAACAAGAACTAGCTATAAAAATTTCAAAAGAGAGCTGGGATAAACACTTACTATATGTGCATAAATGCTCGATCAACGTACGACATACTCTAATTCAATTCAAAACATCTTATACTATTCAAAAACTAAAATAAATAAACTTTTCCCCAATGTCTCACCCATTTGTGATAAATGTCAGTCACAAGAAGCTACCATAGCGCACTCTTTTGTTTTTTGTATAAAAATCCAAAAATTCTGGAATGAAATATTTGAAATCTTCACAAAATTATTTAAAATAAAACTTGTACCAAAAGCAGAATGGATCATTTTTGGAATATCGTAAAGGTAACCCCGAATTAAACGTGTTTCAAAAGAACTTACTTAATTACGGGCTAATAATGGGAAAAATGCTTATACTCAAATTTTGGAAAAATGCTCCAATACCAACAATAAAAATGTGGATTTCAAACATGTTCGAAACACTACACTTGGAAGAGATGAGACTCCACCTAGCAGGCAAAGCAGACCACTTCCAAAAGACGTGGTCTGCATTTATGGAACTATTACAAGCATAAGGTGCAATAGTAATTTAAAATATAAATGGTACCAGGATCTGGTAACGGGGGGTATAAAATAAATAAAAAAATAAAAAAAATACGGTTGGTACATCCTTTTTTGCAGAGTTTTGTGTTATAATAGAGCGATTGTTTTTCCTTTTTTTTTCTTTTCTTTCTAGGGTCTTATTTCCTTTCTTTACTTCCTTCTCTAACTTCTTCCCTAAGAGGCTTTCTTCTCTCAACACTTTCCTGCACCTTCACGATTCTTGCTCACTTTCCTTACTTCTTTTATTTCTATCTTTTTTAAAGCTCGACAAACGAAGTGGTACAACAAATGTAATAAGATATATCTGATGTGTATTATTGTAATTTACTGTACTTCTAATAAAAAATAAAAAATAAATTAAAAAAAAGAATTTAGTGGTGAATAGCATAGATAAGTGTTAAAGAAAATCAACATCAGGGAACAGATCCAGACAGAACTATTGCCATGTGTTGGAAAACATTGCATAGAAACATAGAAACATAGAAAATAGGTGCAGGAGTAGGCCATTCGGCCCTTCAAGCCTGCACCGCCATTCAATATGATCATGGCTGATCATCCAACTCAGTATCCTGTACCTGCCTTCTCTCCATACCCCCTGATCCCTTTAGCCACAAGGGCCACATCTAACTCCCTCTTAAATATAGCCAATGAACTGGTCTCCACTACCTTCTGTGGCAGAAAATTCCACAGATTCGCCACTCTCTGTGTGAAAAATTGCAGTCTGGTTGGTTCAAATTGCCTGCCACTGCATTGCAATTTAGATACGGTTTTACTATCTACCTGATTCAGATCAAATGTTTCCAACCTTTAAGAGTTAAAGTAAGTATTTAATATCGAAATTTCACGGTGAAGTCACAAGGGTCATAATTGCACTGATAAAGACACTGATAAATCCCACCTCATCAAAAATATATATATTTTTCTTCAAAAATCAGCAGAGGAAATATTTATTCTGCAATACTCCTGCAAGAGAATATTCCTTCTCACCTTGAATGGATTTGGATATCTGCTGTGATTAAGGTGCAGCAGGTTAGACTTTCATTGTTCCATTCCCAGCACATATGACAATTAAACTTGCTTAACCTAACTATTGCAGTTAAATGAAATCATTAAAAATAAATTGCACTTTTACTAACTTAAGCTTCAGTTCCACCAGACCAGATATCCAGTGGGACTGAACCTTAAGTTAGTGGAGGTGCAATGTATTTCTCATTATTTTATTTAACTGCAAGATTCTGGTTAAGAGTGTTTAGTTGTCATATGTACCTGGAATAGAACAATGAAAGTTTAACTTACCGCAGCTTTACAGGTCCATTAATGCAATAACGCAACAATTAAATATACAACAATCAAAAATTCAATCAATTAACAATCAATAATACTAAGTATCAGATCACATCAGTGCAAAACTAAAATATGTAGTGCGACCAGGCTTGTAAAGACTAGGCTTGTATTCACTGGAGTTTAGAAGGATGAGGGAGGATCTTATAGAAACATATAAAATTATAAAAGGACTGGACAAGCTAGATGCAGGAAAAATGTTCCCAATGTTGGGCGAGTCCAGAACCAGGGGCCACAGTCTTAGAATAAAGGGGATGCCATTTAAGACTGAGGTGAGAAAAAACTTTTTCACCCAGAGAGTTGTGAATTTATGGAAATTCCCTGCCACAGAGGGCAGCGGAGGCCAAGTCACTGGATGGATTTAAGAGAGAGTTAGATAGAGCTCTAGGGGCTAGTGGAGTCAAGGGATATAGGGAGAAGGCAGGCACGGGTTATTGATAGGGGACGATCAGCCATGATCACAATGAATGGCGGTGCTGGCTCGAAGGGCCGAATGGCTTCCTCCTGCACCTATTTTCTATGTTTCTATGTTTCTATGACCAAAAACAAAGTTCATAGATCATTGCTAAGGTAGGGTTGTAGTTCGGGGTTCAATGTATAATTCAAGATCGTTATGGTTGCTTGGAAGAAGCTGTTCTTAAACATGAAATGTTAACTTTATAACCTTCTGCAATAACTAGACTGTCAAAGCTGCCACAGCCAGACATAAAAACAGCTTTTTTCCCCCGAGTGGTAGCTCTACTCAATAACCAAAAATCTGTAGCCTCCTTTTGATCTGGTGTTTTATTTAATTCACATGTTTAATCAATAATGTTTTATTATTAATGTTTAATGTTTTATGTAGCATTCCTAACTGTCACTGTATGTCATGTTGTCACTTGCGGGCGGAGCACCAAGGCAAATTCCTTGTATGTGAATACTTGGACAATAAACATTCATTCATAGAGTCCATGACCTTTGGCCCAACTTGCCCTCACCGACCAACATGTCCCATCTACCCTAGTCCCACCTGCCTGCATTTGGCCCATATCCCTCTAAACCTGTCCTATCCATGTACTTGTCTAGTTGTTTCTTAAACGTTGCAATAGTACCTGCCTCAACGGCCTCTTCTAGCAGCTTGTTCCATACATCCACCACCCTTTGTGTGTAAACGTTACCCATCAGAACCCTATTAAATATTTCCCCTTCATCTTAAAGTGATATTAAGTTAAGATAATTGGTAGAAAGATTAATAGGGATATCAAAAATAACCATCTGTTCATGCGGGGTGGTTACTCCCTGAATGGCAGAAAAGTGAAGCATAATTCCTTATCGTACTTAAAGATGTAGCTGGATGAGTAACTGAAGTGTCCTGATCAACAGGGTCACTAAACACAGGGAAATTGAAACAGCGCACACAGATTGCCTTTGGCAGGCAGGAGCACGAGAGTCTGAATGTCATGAGCATGTTGAGTTGATGCTTGCAGTCAGTATATTGTTGATTGATATGTAGGGTTTATTAACTGGAGTTTAGAAGAATGAGAGGTGCCTTCGTTGAAACAAACAACATTCTGAGAGGAATACCAGTTTGGCCATTTAGGATTGAGACAGGGTGACATTTCTTTGCATTAAGTGTTCTAAATCTTTAGAATCCTCTTCTTCAAAGGACTGTGGATGTTCAGTATATTGAAGGCTAGGTCTGCTTGATTTTTGGAGACATATATAACATATAACATATAACAATTACAACACGGAAACAGGCCATCTCGGCCCTACAAGTCCGTGCCGAACAATTATTTTCCCTTAGTCCCACCTGCCTGCGCTCATACCATAACCCTCCATTCCCTTCTCATCCATATGCCTATCCAATTTATTTTTAAATGATACCAACGAACCTGCCTCCACCACTTCCACTGGAAGCTCATTCCACACCGCTACCACTCTCTGAGTAAAGAAGTTCCCCCTCATGTTACCCCTAAACTTCTGTCCCTTAATTCTGAAGTCATGTCCTCTTGTTTGAATCTTCCCTATTCTCAAAGGGAAAAGCTTGTCCACGTCAACTCTGTCTATCCCTCTCATCATTTTAAAGACCTCTATCAAGTCCCCCCTTAACCTTCTGCGCTCCAGAGAATAAAGTCCTAACCTATTCAACCTTTCTCTGTAACTTAGTTGTTGAAACCCAGGCAACATTCTAGTAAATCTCCTCTGTACTCTCTCAATTTTGTTGACATCCTTCCTATAATTGGGCGACCAAAATTGTACACCATACTCCAGATTTGGTCTCACCAATGCCTTGTACAATTTTAACAATACATCCCAGCTTCTATATTCTATACCTAGGGAATCATTGGAAAGGCAACTGAATCAGCCAGGATCTTATTGAATGCGGTGTAAGTCCAAGGTCCACAGTCTCTTCCGCCTCCATTTCCCACATCCTTCATACATATGTGTTGGATGGAACTGCAGATGCCGGTTTAAACCGAAGATAGACACAAAAAGCTGGAGTAACTCAGCAGGTCAGGCAGCAGCTCTGGAGAACAGGAATAGGTGACGTTTCGGTTCGAGGTCCGAAGAGCGGTCTCGACCCAAAACGTCACCTATTCTATATTCAGACAGAGATGCTGTCTGAGCCGCTGAGTTACTCCAGCCTTTTTTGTCCTTCATACATATGATGGTTACCTTCGGAAAATATTAGCTATGAGGAAAGGTTGGACAGTACTGCTGTTTTTTTTCCCTTTTGAACTGAGGCAGCAGAGTCTGAGGGAAGACCTAATTGAGTGAGAAGCCTGAGATAATGTAAATAGGAAGATCCCAGTTCTCTCCGTGGAGACATGAAAAGCCAAGCTTGCATAGATACGAAAATAAATGGTAGAGAATTTGAGGGGACATGTGGAAAGATTGATGGGGATCTAGAAATCACATACTATAGACAATAGACAATAGACAATAGGTGCAGGAGTAGGCCATTCGGCCCTTCGAGCCAGCGCCGCCATTCAATGTGATCATGGCTGATCATCCCCAATCAGTACCCCGTTCCTGCCTTCTCCCCATATCCTCTGACCGCTATTTTTAAGAGCCCTATCCAGCTCTCTCTTGAAAGCATCCAGAGAACCCGCCCCCACCACCTTCTGAGGCGGAAAATTCCACAGACTCACCACTCTCTGTGAGAAAATGTGTTTCCTCGTCTCCGTTCTAAATGGCTTACTCCTTATTCTTTAACTGTGGGCCCTGGTTCTGGACTCCCCCAACATCGGGAACATGTTTCCTGCCTCTAGCGTGTCCAAGCCCTTAACAATTATAACAATCTTATATGTTTCAAAGGATGCTGAAAGGATGTGTGCTGGAAGGAACTGCAGATGCTGGTTTACAAGGATCAACATGTCCCATCTACACTGATCTCACCTGCTTCATTTGGCCTATATCCTGACCTATCCATGTACCACCTATCTATCTGCCTGCCCATTTCTTCTATCCAAAGCTGTTGCCCTTCCCACTGAGTTACTCCAGCATTCTGTGTCTATCTTACTGAAAGGACGTTACAGGTAGAAACCTCAATCATGCTTAAAAAGTGGCAGGATGTACATCTGAGCAGCTGCAACCTGCAATGGGCCCAGATTAAATATGGGATTAAGCAGAAAGAGCTCATCTTCAACCAGCACAGATATGATGGGCTAAATGGCCTCTTTGTTATAAATGTCCCATGATTTAAACTTTGTACATGGATGAGACAGGCTTCCAGCTGAGTAAGACATACCCAATGAAGCGTGACAGACAGGAAAAGAAGGCCTGAGATCTGGGTCAATGAACTGACCCAGAGAAGTGAGGACATGGCAGAGAAGTGGCAGGAAATTCCCACAGCAAGAGTGTCTTCAACCACTGCTGACAAAGAAATTGAGAGAACGTAAAGATATATTGGCATTTGAAGCGAGTATGGAGCTGATGTTCTGAACTTCTTCCCCCCATTGGGATTTCATGCCTGCCAACAACACAAAAGAAATTCAAGAAAATGCTGAACACTACGTTCCATCAAATAAAAATGGGTGGATATACAAATAGAGGAACTGTGAAATGTATTAAGTGTTGACATGTACATTCATTGTGGATTTAGTTGCACTCTTGCTTTGATCAGCAAGCTCCACATGTATTAGAAATATAGAAACTATTGTGTGCGTGCATTAACTTTATATATCAACAACACGAGGCATTCAGGAAAGAAATTCAAGATCAGAGTAAATACAATACAATACAATACAATACCATTTATTTGTCATTTGAACCTCACATGAGGTTCAAACGAAATTTGGTTTCTGCAGCCATACAAGAAAAGAACCAAGACACACACCCAACACAATTTACACAAACATCCATCACAGTGAATCTCCTCCTCACTGTGATGGAAGGCAAAGTCTTGTCTCTCCCCTGTTCTTCATTCTTCTCCCGATGTCAAGGTCAAAGCCCCCCCACCCCCCACACATACACATTTAACAGCCCACTACAAACTATACCCTCAACGGGACAAAAAACCCCCAAAAAAACAGACAGACTGCAGAGGCCGCTGCAACATCGGTCGCGCCGCCCACCCAATGATGGGCAACATCTTCCACCAAAGGTGCCTGCCAGGTCTAGTCCCAGGCACATGAGGTGTGAAACAAGGCAACAAAAGGAAGTTTATGTAATGCTCTGAGAGGTGAACATAGCAGGAAGTCCAGAGGAGTATAGAAAGTGTAACGGTGAAATTAAAAGGGGAAAGCAGAGCATTGTAGCGATGCCAAACGTGGTCAGGAAAAGGCCAGACGTCAGGCTGGTTCAAACAGTAGTTTTATTCAGGTGTTACAAGTTAGTTTGGCCCGCTAACGTACTTGTCATTGCTGCTGTAGCTGAGCGAGGTTGTTCTGTCGAGCTCAGCTACCTGTTGACTGGGCTGATCTCAAGGTGAGATAAGCTTATGTAGCAGGACACTACCCCTAGCCCATGACGTCACGTGCCAACCCTCGTCGCTACTGACGAGGGTTCGACCATAAGTGGTCTGTGTATCAGCTGACGTCACAGCGTATGTAAAAATACTGGAAACATAAGAGTGAAGAGAATCTAAAGCTGTTTTTACCTGTTCATGAGGAAAGAAGGGATAACTATGGGAGGGCCTGTTGCATACGAAGAAGATAATCTTTTTGTGGAAGCAGGTAATGTATGTAATAAATATCGTGTGACTGTCTTCACAAAAGAGTGGTTGATGCCAAAGCTGCAATTAAGGAGGTCAAATGTAAAATGTTGGATAGACACAAAAAGCTGGAGTAACTCAGCGAGGCAAGCATAGTCAGGAAAGAAAGAAGGAATGGGTGACAATTTGGGTTGAGACCCTTCTTCAGACATCCAAAATTATAGGATGAGATACAGTGCTCTCCATAATGTTTGGGACAAAGACTCATCATTTATTTATTTGCCTCTGTCTTCCACAATTTGAGATTTGTAATTAAAAAATCACATGTGGTTAAAGTGCACATTGTCAGATTTTATTAAAGGGTATGAAATATATTGCAGGCTCTTAGAGGAAACTGGGGGGGGGGGGGGGGGGGGGGGGGTTGCACAAGCTCTTAATGTCGTTTTTGCATGGTGCTTGGTAACAGGATGGCAGAGGATTGATGATCATGAAAGTTGTACAGTTGTTTGAAAGTGGAGGAAGTGAAGAATCAAATAATACCAGGGCAGCTACTTTAACTTTAGTGGTGAGCAAGTTATTGGAATCAATTCTGAGGAACAGTATAAATCAAGGGAGGTCAGCATGGGTTTGATAGAGTTAGGTTGCTGCCTAACCAATTACATTTTATGAAGATGGAACAAGGAGAATTGGTACGAACGTGTAATGCAGTCTACAAAAGCTTTAATGAAATCCCACATGACATACTAGTCAAAAATATAAAAGTCCATGGAATCCAAAGAAGAGCGTAAATTGAATTCAAAATTGACTTTGTGGCAGGGAGCAATGTCATAGTTGATGGATGTTTTTTTGTGTTAATAGAAAACTGTTATCATTTGGATACTCAGAACTCAATCTATCCGAAGGAAGGCTGGAAGGGTATGGTGGAGGCCGGATGGGAACGGAGGCATCTGAACATGCACGGGAGGCGACAGAGCCCCGCGGTAGGGGCCAGTGTCGAACGGAGACCGTGGCCGTTTCCTGGGATAATGGAGGCAGAGCACGTGGACCAGTAATGGCCCACAGCGGTGGCGCAGTGGCAGAGGTCACCACGGCTACGCTTGGCCAGGCTGACACTGCAACGCCGCCAGGACAATGGACCTTCATGGTCAGGTCATGATCCCTGCACTTACAACAACTGGGACTTGAAAATGGTACCAAACGGGCGACTCTGTATACTGTCTCAGTGTGCTACTGCTGTACACTTGTACTGCATCTATGATGCTTCTCTATATGTATCTAAGTGCTTGATATTTGTACTGAACTGCATACAAAAATGAATTTCACTGTATCTCAGCACATGTGACAAATAAAGTACCATACCATACCAGAATAAATGCAATTGCTGAATTTACACTATTTGAATATTTATTGCGATGAATGTTTGTGAAACATTTTTTTTATGCAATGAATGCTATTGACTCCAGTAAATGTTTCTTGCAATTGAACTGCAAACTCTACTGCATTTGTACAGGGTCTTGGTGAGACCACACCTGGAGTATTGCGTACAGTTTTGGTCTCCTAATAGAAACAGAGAAACATAGAAAATAGGTGCAGGAGTAGGCCATTCGGCCCTTCGAGCCTGCACCGCCATTCAATATGATCATGGCTGATCATCCAACTCAGTATCCTGTACCTGCCTTCTCTCCAATCAGTCTGGTGAACCTTCTCTGTACTCCCTCTATGGCAAGAATGCCTTTCCTCACCAAGACCCTGTACAACTGCAGTAGAACCTCCCTGCTCCTATACTCAAATCCTTTTGCTATGAATGCTAACATAACATTTGCTTTCTTCACTGCCTGCTGCACCTGCATGCCTACTTTCAATGCCTGGTGTACAATGACACCCAGGTCTCGTTGCATCTCCCCTTTTCATAATCTGAGGAAAGACATTCTTGCCACAGAGAAGGTTCACCAGACTGATTCCTGGGATGGCAGGACTTTCATATGAAGAAAGACTGGATAGACTTGGCTTGTACTCGCTGGAATTTAGAAGATTGAGGGGGGATCTTATAAAAACTTACAAAATTCTTAAGGGGTTGGACAGGCTAGATGCAAGAAGATTGTTCCCGATGTTGGGGAAGTCCAGAACAAGGGGTCACAGTTTAAGGATTAGGGGGAAGTATTTTAGGACCGAGATGAGAACATTATTTTTCACACAGAGAGTGGTGAATCTGTGGAATTCTCTACCACAGAATGTAGTTGAGGCCAGTTCATTGGCTATATTTAAGAGGGAGTTAGACGTGGCCCTTGTGGCTAAAGGGATCAGGGGGTATGGAGAGAAGGAAGGTACAGGATACTGAGTTGGATGATCAGCCATGATCATATTGAATGGCGGTGCAGGCTTGAAGGGCTGAATGGCCTACACCTGCACCTATTTTCAATGTTTCTATGTTTCTATTGAGGTTACTGAGACAAGTAAATATATGTTTGTTGCATATCTTTTAGATTACTGACATGAGCTCATGGGGTGATGATCTTCATTTGTGTGATACGTTATCCTTGATTGTTACCGCATAATAATATATATGGCATAAAAAGATGAAACGGAATACTGTGGAATATAACAGTTACAATCCAGTTTGTCACCTAGTCCTGTATTTCCTGAGGCAAACGAGCATAATTAGGAGTAACAATATCTTCTGTTAGGTTTGTCAGCCTTGCAATATGCCTCATCCAGTCTAGTGTGCAGTGAAACATAGAAACATAGAAAATAGATGCAGGAGTAGGCCATTCGGCCCTTCGAGCCTGCACCGCCATTCGATATGATCATGGCTGATCATCCAACTCAGTATCCTGTACCTGCTTTCTCTCCATACCCCCTGATCCCTTTCGCCACAAGGGCCACATCCAACTCCCTCTTAAATATAGCCAATGAACTGGCCTCAACTACCTTCTGTGGCAGAGAATTCCAGAGATTCACCACTCTCTGTGTGAAAAATGTTTTCCACATCTCGGTCCTAAAGGAATTCCCCCTTATCCTTAAACTGTGACCCCTTGTCCTGGACTTCCCCAACATCGGGAACAATCATCCTGCATCTAGCCTGTCCAACCAATTAAGAATTTTGTAAGTTTCTATAAGATCCCCCCTCAATCTTCTAAATTCTAGCGAGTACAGGCCGAGTCTATCCAGTCTTTCTTCATATGAAAGTCCTGACATCCCAGAAATCAGTCTGGTGAACCTCCTCTGTACTCCCTCTGTGGCAAGATTGTCCTTCCTCAGATTTGGAGACCACAACTGTACGCAATACTCCAGGTGTGGTCTCACCAAAACCCTATACAACTGCAGTAGAACCTCCCTGCTCCTATACTGAAATCCTTTTGCTAGAAAGACATCCATTTTTACAGCACTTCCCATAATTAAAGATCATTACATCGACATCTTGAAGTCAGGTTATTGTTCTAATGCAAGAAATTGAGCAGAAATTGAGCTGCATCTAATAATCGGTGTGCAAATTAAATATTTAATTACACTCTGCTCAGTCTTCTGACCATAATGGGCACTGTATGTTCAAGAGTATTTCTGCACCGACAAATAAGCAGAATGAGAGGGAGAGCTGCAAAGTCCAGAAGTGTATTTGTAAGGTAGAAACAATGAACCAGCTGCTGGTGAATCCACAAAAGGACATAAAGAGTTGGAGGAACTCAGCAGGTCAGGCAGCATCTCTGGGGCACATGGTATTTATCAATCAATCAATCAAAACTTTATTGTCATTCAGAAATACATCAATAAATGCAATTCTGAACGAAATTTTGTTGCCTGGATCCCCGTGCAACACAAAATTACAGAAGAATATAATGGATGAAATAGAGAAAAAGATAAAATAGATAATAGTGGCGGCACATTATATGGAATTCAAGAGTCTGATGGCTCGAGGGAAGTAGCTATTGCAAAACCTGGCCGTTCTGCTCCTTTATACTACAATATCTTTTGCCCGAGGGCACCAGAGTGAACAGTCATTGATGGAAATGTGTGGGGTCTTTTATAAGACTGCTGGCCTTAGACAAGCAACATTTGCCCGCAATGTCCCCGATGGAGGGGAGAGAAGTCCCGATGATTGTTTGTCAGGAGTGGTATGTCTTACTTCTATCGAACTAAGCTTCTGTCTCCCGAGCACAATCAGCAACATTCCTGTTTCCAACATCTCTGGAGAAGATGGGTAGGTGACATTTCAGGCTGATTGTGGGGGCGAGGGACAGAAGAAGGTATGCCTACTTGAAGAAGTTCTGCTCTTTGAAGAAAGGTCTCGACCCAAAATGTCACCTTCCATGTTCTCCAGAATGCTACTGGACCCGCTGAATTACTCCAGCACTTTGTGCCTTCTGTTGTAAATCAGCTTCTGCAGTTCCTTCTTCCCATTGACTTCTTTCATGCAACTCCAATCCACAGTCTGTGCTTTGAATCTAGTCTTTCTTCCCTCAAACTTACAAAAACCTTTCTGCTCATCAGCAGCAAGCCTGTCCATTAGTTCAGCTCCATTGCTGGAATCAGAAAAATGATATTGTGATATACTGGTGTTAAATTCAGCAGGATGTTCACATCCCCAGCTTGGCTGGGTTTCTTCCTGCAATGCCAAGCTCCCCACACTTCCTTCATCCCCCACAAATAGGAAGATAAATGTCACTTGAGAGAACTTTTTGCATTTGCTACTCTTCATTTAATTCCACCTTAAACATAGAAACATAGAAACATAGAAATTAGGTGCGGGAGTAGGCCATTCAGCCCTTCGAGCCTGCACCGACCGCCATTCAATATGATCATGGCTGAAAAAAGTTCTTCTCATCTCGGTTTTAAAGGATTTCCCCCTTATCCTTAAGCTGTGACCCCTTGTCCTGGACTTCCCCAACATCGGGAGCAATCTTCCTGCATCTAGCCTGTCCAACCCCTTAAGAATTTTATAAGTTTCTATAAGATCCCCTCTCAATCTCCTAAATTCTAGAGAGTATAAACCAAGTCTATCCAGTCTTTCTTCATAAGACAGTCCTGACATCCCAGGAATCAGTCTGGTGAACCTTCTCTGCACTCCCTCTATGGCAATAATGTCCTTCCTCAGATTTGGAGACCAAAGCTGTACGCAATACTCCAGGTGTGATCTCACCAAGACCCTGTACAACTGCAGTAGAACCTCCCTGCTCCTATACTCAAATCCTTTTGCTATGAAAGCTAACCTACCATTCGCTTTCTTCACTGCCTGCTGCACCTGCATGCCTACTTTCAATGACTGGTGTACCATGATACCCAGGTCTCGCTGCATCTCCCCTTTTCCTAGTCGGCCACCATTTAGATATTAGTCTGCTTTCCTGTTTTTGCCACCAAAATGGATAACCTCACATTTATCCACATTATACTGCATCTGCTTAATTCCATCCTTGCTTAGAAATGCTTGCGTAAGGCAGTCAGGACTGGTCGAGGCATTCCAAACTTTAAAGTACTCACACCCTGGAAGGAGCGAGCTGAGGAAATGTTTTATAATAAAAACACTAAACGCTAGGAATATTTGGCAAGGAATGCAAGATCCATGGACAGAGAAATTGAGTTTTTATTTCAGGTCTCCAGTTTTCAGCCTCTGTAGTTTTTTTGATTTTCATGTACTGAGCGTGGATTTTGGTTGGGAACATGCACACAGTTAGGGAAGATTAATGGGTGAATATCCACAAAGTGGCTGTTATATCCTTGTGAAGAAGCAAAGCATTCTGTTTCTCCCTCAGCTCGCATCCTCATTTTTGCAGATTCATCATAAAAAAGGATTGCAAGTTAATAATGTTGAGGTAAAGCAAGCGGAAGAGTGGGTAGGGGAAGGTAATGGTAAGGGGGGGGGGTTCTCATTATAACAATGATGGAGTGGATGGATATTGTAATGCCCCTGTCCCACTTAGGAAACCTAAACGGAAACCTCTTGAGACTTTGCGCCCCACCCAAGGTTTCCGTGCGGTTCCCGGAGGTTTTTGTCAGTCTCCCTACCTGCTTCCACTACCTGCAACCTCCGGCAACCACCTGCAACCTCCGGGAACTGCACGGAAACCTTGGGTGGGGCACAAAGTCTCCAGAGGTTTCCGTTCAGGTTTCCTAAGTGGGACAGGGCCATAAAGCTACCTGAAAGAACCAGGGTGCAAAATACCGTCACTCTTCCTGTGAGACCAGAAGTCCCTGAAGGCTCTAGGATATTTGTGTGAAGAAATGCTGCCTGACCAACTGAGTTACTTCAGTACTTTGTGTCTTTCTTGTAGACCTGTATCTGTAGTTCCTCGTATCTACAGTGTACACATTTAAACCAGGCTTACATAGGCACGGTCAGGAATAAATTAACTTGCTGACCAGAAGTCATGTAGATCATCAGATGATATGACCAAACATAATCTTTGGTCACGAGGATGTTGAATGTCGAGGATGTCGGATAGTGATTCACAGTACAACAATACGTTGAATAATATCCAAGGTACACCACACAGTAGAATATGAAGTCAGTCTTTGTCCTTCATTTCTATCAAAAGATATTGTTAGGATATCTGAAGAAACTGCAGATGCTGGTTTACATTAAAAAAGACACAAAATACTAGATTAACCCAGTGGATCAGGCAACATCCCTGGAAAGCATGGATAGGTGACATTTTGGGTCCAAACCCTTCTTCAGACTATTATGATAATAAAACATATTATTACTTTTATTAAGAATTTACGAGTTATAAGTATTAGACACTGCAACGATGCATTCTCAGTCCCCTACTATATTCCCTATACGCACACAGCACTTCATTGTTATTGTATTAGGGGGAGAGTGCTAACGTGGATAGAGAAGTGGTTGGCAGACAGGAAACAAAGAGTAGGGATTAACGGGTCCCTGTCAGAATGGCAGGCAGTGACTAGTGGGGTACCGCAGGGCTCGGTGCTGGGACCACAGCTATTTACAATATACATCAATGATTTGGATGAAGGGATTCAAAGTAACATTAGCAAATTTGCAGATGACACAAAGCTGAGTGGCAGTGTGAACTGTGAGGAGGATGCTATGAGGATGCAGGGTGACTTGGACAGGTTGGGTGAGTGGGTAGATGCATGGCAGATGAAGTTTAATGCGGATAAATGTGAGGTTATCCACTTTGGTAGCAAAAACAGGAAGGCAGATTACTATCTTGATGACGTCAAGTTGGGAAAAGGGGAAGTACAACGGGATCTGGGGGTCCTTGTACATCAGTCTATGAAAGTAAGCATGCAGGTACAGCAGGCAGTGAAGAAAGCGAATGGCATGTTGGCCTTTATAACAAGAGGAATCGAATATAGGAGCAAAGAGGTCTTTCTGCAGTTGTACAGAGCCCTTGTGAGACCACACCTGGAGTATTGTGCTCAGTTTTGGGCCCCAGATTTGAGGAAGGACATTCTTGCTATTGAGGGAGTGCAGCGTAGATTTACAAGGTAAATTCCCAGGATGGCGGTACTGTCATATGCCGAGAGAATGGAGCGGCTGGGCTTGTACACTCTGGAGTTTAGAAGGATGAGAGGGTATCTCATTGAAACATAAGAATGTTAAGGGCTTGGACACGCTAGAGACAGGAAACTTGTTCCCGATGTTGGGGGAGTCCAGAACCAGGAGCCACAGTTTAAGAATAAGGAGTAAGCCATTTCGAACGGAGACGAGGAAACACTTTTTCTCACAGAGAGTGGTAAGTCTGTGGAATTCTCTGCCTCAGGGAGCGGTGGAGGCAGGTTCTCTGGATGCTTTCAAGAGAGAGCTAGATAGGGCTCTTAAAAATAGCGGAGTCAGGGGATATGGGGAGAAGGCAGGAAAGGGGTACTGATTGAGGATGATCAGCCATGGTCACATTGAATGGCGGAGTGTCTCGAAGGGCCTACTCCTGCACCTATTTTCTATGTTTCTATGACTCTTAACATGATTCTTGACCAGAAAAATCCAGGCATCAACAAGTTGTCAGGTTGCCAGGGAAGAGATTTCAGACATCATTCCACAGTCCCAGAACGCTCTAGGATATCTGTACGGCAATGTTTACAAATTTAAAACAGGTTTACATGGGCATGAAGTCAGGAATTAGTAAATCAACTTGCAGACCAGAGGATATGTAGGTCATCCAAATCACAGGTTTACATTTAATTAAGTCTAGTCTCTTTGGCGTCAAGGAGGCTGAAACTGTCATTTAGGTTTCTAAAGTCATCTAAAATATGTTTAATTTTTGTCGGGTGAAAACCGCACATGTACGGAAAATCAAGGGTCCAAGACAGAAGTGATCCTAGCTGAGATTCTTATTTTTTATTCTAGAATTAAATTTTTATTCTAAGAACTAATTCTTATATTTTTCTCCATAGATAAAACATCAGCAGTCACACCCTTGAACTGATTCAAATTTAAATTCAAATGATAAGGTTACATCGCTTTAAGGCAATTGGCAGAGGAGTAGAGGGGATTTGAGAAATTTGGTCCAAGGAAACTTTGATATTCACTGACTGAAATATGGTGGATGTAAGAAGCCACTTTATATTTATAAAAAGCATCTATATGTTATTGATGTGCAATAATGCAAAAGTGTATGAATTGAGCGCTAAATGGATTCCTTTGATCCAATATGATATAATAAATAGACCAAGTGGGACCCGTTGGGTCCCAGCTTCATATTGGAGGGCTGATCCCCCAACGCAATATTCCACCACTCCACCAATTCCAATATACACACACACACACTACCACACACAAAGACTCACATACACACACACGCACACAAACTCACATACACACATCCTCCACCTCACACACATACACTCACTCACACACACATACACTCACACACACACACACTACCACACACAAACTCACATACACACACACTCACACATACACATACTCACATCCTCCACCTCACACACATACACTCACTCACACACACATACACTCACACACTACCACACACAAACTCACATACACACACACTCACACATACACATACTCACATCCTCCACCTCACACATATACACTCACTCACACACACACACTCACTCACATACACTCACACACACTCATACACTCACACTCACTCACACACTTACACAGACTCACACATACTCACACACACACATATACACACACACACACACTCACTCACACACATACACTCACACACCTACACTCACACACACACACGCACACACTCACTCACACACACACACACTTACACAGACTCACACATACTCACACACATACTCACACACATACACACTCACACACACACTCACACTCACATACACACTCATTCACACTTACACTCAGACACTGACACACACCATATATATGACAGTAAACGTTCTTGAATCTACTCACACGGCTGAGCACAGCCTCTCCACTGTGGGGCTTCCACAGTCAGCAGCACTTCCTCAATCAGCTTGACCTCTGCACTTACCGGAAATTATGCAATCAGCGCGACCTGTCCACTAAGCAGAAGTCACAAAATGAGCGGGACTTTTGGATAAAACGCAGTCG